>NC_085842.1:44231792-44379292 GCF_035594765.1 Anolis carolinensis
CCCCTGACCCATAGTTGGCTCCTTCTCAAGACCATCAAAATCTCCTGAGTCTACAAGTAGTTTACAAGGAGATCAAACATTCTTGCAGCAATAGGAAGGGAAGAAGTAGTCTGCTGATTCTAGTTCACAAATAAACAACAGCAAAAGAATTAATGGAACAAAAGTCTTAGAATCATGAGTCTAAAACGGTTAGAGCAAACACAAATCTAAAAAAGGGCATTTACTGCATTTTTAAAAAAATGTCTGTAACGTATTGAAACCGTTTCATCCTTTGGGAAAATCTCCTCTGATGTTTCCTCTTTTGTTTCTGAAGAAACAGCCGAACCATTGCATGAAAAATATAAAACAGTTTACATTAAACATTGGATTTTCTATCACTTCTCTTCTGGCCTCCCTTGAAACTTGGAATTTTTTTTATTTGCAGTGACATTTTTCTCCCCGAATGTAAAAGAAAAAAGATTGGTGCATGTCAGTCTTAGTAGTTTAAGTGTGAATTTGTAAGAGGAGATGCAATCAGTTAAGTAGCCTGGACCTTAGCCATTTAGCACTTTGCTAAATGACACATCATGGCTTTCTTCTGTTCTGAATGGCTCAACAGGCAGGGCTCACAGGTAAATCCTGTGCAGGTGCACGGTTGCCTCTCCGTGCTCCACTTTTAGCCAAATGAAGGCAATGCATTAATTTGCTCTAGGACTCATTTTTTACCTTTAGCAGTCCAAGTCCTAGTCTTCTTTTAATTTCTTGACTTCAGTCTCTGCTCTGATTACAAACTGAAACTAAGTATGGAAAATCTTGAACTATTTCAATGTCTTGTCTATTTTAAAGTTATGTAAAACATTGTTACCATTACTTTTGTTTTCTTCATGTTCAATTTTGAACCTGCCTTGGCACTTTCTGGCATTATTTTCTTCAGTGATGCTGTTAGTCATTATTTATTCTTGTTAGTTGTGCAACCATTAGAAAAGCTGTATTACAGAAGGTGACTAAATGAAGTTTAATAGATTACCACTGAGCAAGGAAACATTATGAAGTTATTACAGCAATCTTGAGTTTTAAAGGGCTGTCTTTCACTATTAATGCTAGTAGCTGAAGGTGAAATGCTAAGAGTTTTGCTACTGTTAAGGGTGTTACCTTGGGTTGAAAGAAGTGCCATTTGTATAGGCTCTGTTGTCTCACCTACCATTCTGACTTTTGCTCTCTAAATAATTGACCACAAATTACCTAGCAGCTGGTATCTAAATTGCTTCTTTGTTGGATTCAGTCTTCTATGTTGTCAAATGCTTTCATGGGTGGAATCACAGGGTTGTTGTGTGTTTTCCAGGCTGTATGGCCATGTTCCAGAAGCATTCTCTTCTGATGTTTCACCCACATCTATGGCAGGCATCCTCAGAGATTGTGAGGTACAGTGTTCCCTCACTACTTTGCAGTTCACTTTTTGCGGATTCGCTGTTTTGCAGTTTTTCAATAAACTCTAAACGACTATTATAAATCATAAAAAATTACAATTTACAGCCTAAGGAAGGGAGGAAGAAGAAACCAAAGGGAGAGAAAAGGATCCCAAGTGGCAACGGGAGGAGAAGGAGGCGATTTATTAACACACAATTGGTTGATAAAGACTTAAAATAGTGTATAACTACTAAAATAATGTATAAACATTAAAATAAATATAGCGTTCCTACTTTGCGGATTTTCACTTATTGTGGGTGGTCCTGGAACCTAACCGCTGTGATAAGTGAGGGAACACTGTATATTGGAAAAGTTCTAAGCAAGGAAGGTTTATATATCTGTAGAAGGTCCAGGGTGGGAGAAGGAACTCTTGTCTGTTGGAGGCCAGTGTGAATGTTTTAATTAATCATCTTGAATAGCATTAATGGCCTTGACAGATTCATACCCTGGCTTCTTCCTGCCTGGGGTAATCTTTTGTTCAAAGGTGTTAGCTCCCCCTGATTGAGTTATGCCTGGAATTCCCCTGTTTTCAGAGTGTTGTTCTTTATTTACTGTTCTGATTTTTGAGTTTTTTAATACTGGTAGCAAGATTTTGTTCATTTTCATAGTTTCCTCCTTTCTGTTGAAATTATTCACATGCTTGTGGATTTCAATGGCTTCTCTATGTAGTCTGACATGATAGTTGTTAGAGTGTCCAGCATTTCTGTGTTCTCAAATAATATGATGTGTCCAGGTTGGTTTACCAAGTGCTCTGCTATGGCTGACTTCTCTGGTTGAATCAGTCTGCAATCCCTTTCATGTTCCTTGATTCGTGTTTGGGTGCTGCATTTGGTGGTTGCTATGTAGACTTGTTCAGTCTTCTGCTTGGATGTAGCTTGGCATCAGGGTTTTATTTTATTTTTTACCTCCATTCCTGCTTTTGAGCTTTGCACTTCCTTTGGCTGGTGGTAAGAAATATCATTGACCACAAAACCAGGTTGTACTTTTGAAATGCTATGGTGATAGACTTCAAATGTGCACAATCAATGGAATGTAAAGTTTTCCTATTCTCAAAACCATGCAGCCAATTGCAATTGTTAAGAAAAGTCTCCACCTCACCTTAAACTTTCTAGTGGCTGTTACCTCCCATAAGATTTTAAGCTAAATAAGGGATGGTATTAATGATGAGTGAGAATTCTGTTTGGTCCACTTTAGATAAAAACATTATAAAATTCACAAATGTTATCTTAAATTGGACAAAATGAAAGTGAATTTTAAAATTCTGAATGTGGGAGAATGCACAGTTTGAATGCTGAGTTCCTAAAAGTCTGACTTCAAACCCAAGTCTAATCAGCCATACTTGTGATACCAAATGCCAGTCTCCATTTTTCTTTTTCCTACCACGTTCTTCAGCTTTAACAGCTATATTATCCCCTCCAGACTGGAAATTGGTATTGCTATTAAATTTTGCCAGGGCAGCTAACAGGTGTTTAGATGAAAACTAAGGCATATGTGACCAAGCAACATGAGAATGTGGTCAAGGTAGCAAATGCTATTAATTTGGAAGAGCACATAAGCTGTTTGCTTTTGCTTGAGTCTACAGTGAGGGGCAAGTATGGTGAAAGCTCCTTCCTTGAAGGCTTTTTAAAAGAGGCTGGATGGTCATCTGTCAGGGGTGCTTTGATTGTGCTTTTCTTGCATGGTGGGGGTTGTACTAGATGGCCCTTATGGTCTCTTCTAACTCTGTTATTCTATGATTATGGTATTGTCCCCTTCTGTTCCGCTTCTCTATGCTGGAATGCAAATGATTTTTGCAGTTAGAACTCAGTTTGCTGCAACTATAAAAAGCTGGAGACAAACCGGGAATTGAGGGAAAGGACAGCAATATTGGATAACTTAAAAGCAGCCAAAACTATAAGATGTCAGACAATTAACTGGGATTGAAAAATTGGAGGACATGAGGTAGCTACTTATTTTTTTGATAAATATTTTCCTAATACCAATGCATTTGATTTGGGTGGGATGAGAGCAAATGTGGAGAAAACAAAACAGACAGCTTTATCCATCCCAAGATCTTATTGCCTGGTCTCTTAATGTAATTGCTGAATGAATTGCTTAATGAGGATATAACGCTGATGGTATTAGTATTATATACTGTTAATTGAGCTATTGTTATGTTTTATACTCAGACTTGATGTGCTTTAAGCAAACTATTAATTATCGAACCATCCAAGTTATATCATCAGCAGCAATATAATTTTTATTGGATATTATGGCTGCCTATATTATGGCTATTGTGCTATAGCTTTGAGCACAATAGATCTGCAGAAACTATGGTACATAAACAGTCTGAGTGTGGCTCTAGCTCCTGCTTCCTCCCTCCCATTTCATTAACAAGGAATTAAGGCTCCGCATCCACCAGTATTCAAGAGAGCCCCCCAGGAACTTTTTTATCATCACAGATTTTAAGTGAACATAGAGTTTAAAGGGAAGCATATTTAGATGATAGCACATTAGATTCAGGAGAAATTCCAGCTAACAGGAGAAGATGAAAGCCTGGTGTAATTAGGAACTTGTCTCAAGTCTAAACAAGGTTTTCTAATTTTGAAGGTGGTGTTGTTGTTACTGCGTTTGGTTGGGGATCCAGAACATGTTTGTGATTTAAATGAACTGTATAAATCACCAGTAAAAGAGATACCTATGGAAGTTGTAACATCCACAGGAAGATGGTATGTAAAATCATTCCCTATTCCTCCCTGTTCTCCAGAGAAACTGTCATTGTGAAGATCTTTCACCAATAATCGAAACCACCAGTGTTATTCTCCTCTACACAGCAAAATAGTGCTACAGATTTCCTTGGAAGAGAAGGAAGATTTTCACTTATTTCAATGTCCATTTCTCTGTTGCCCATTCAGTCACAACCTTATTTTCCTTTCTATAAAAATCCACGTAGTCTTTTGTGTGTGAAACAACTACCAAAGAATTATGAGACCTATTGCTCTCATGCTGTGAAGACTGCAAGGCACCATCCTGAAATTGTACTTAACTGTCTACTTATTAAGAAAAACAAAACAAAACAAGTAGGAGTCCACTTTACAGATGAAATGATGACACCCAGGAGCAGGAGTTATACTAATGTGTTCTTGTTCTTGTTGATGTTGTGTGCCTTCAAGTCATATCCAACTTATGACAACCCTATCATGGGGTTTTCTGGGGTTGTTAACTCATCCAAATCACCACAAGGTCTCCATGGCTGAATAGAGAATTGAACTCATGTCTCCAGACTTGTAGTCCAATTCTGCAACCATTACACCAGATGGGCTCTTCCTATAAATATATCCCTTACTCAAAACTTTCATATTGTGAAGCATCAGAGTTACATCTTCCCTGGGCTGTAGCCCCCCTCTCCCTCCCCCCAAAAACATGACTGTTTGGTTTCATCCTTGGAATTAGGTTGCTTCGTATAAATTCCTCTTTTTATGATGCATTTGCATTGCTGAGTACAAATAAAGATTAAGCTGATAGTCCTCCACTTTTTAGTGAGGTACTTACAATCAGAAGAAATTGTGCCTAAGCGTATGAGAGATGGCAGGATTATAGGTAGCATTCTTTTTTCACTCCTATTTTATAAAGAGTGTCCTAATTGGATGATTTGATCCTATTTTTTAACTGCAAGTGCTGAACTCGAATCTAAGCAATTTGTCAATGTGAAGTATGGAAAGTAAGATCCATTCCAAAAATATTATGCAGCCTGAATGTGCTAGTTTATGGTGAAAAAAACCCCTTAATTCCAATGGATGTGAAATTCCTGTTGTAAACAAAAATGATGCTTAGCTAGCAGATTGGATTTATTGGGAGCCATATATGCTATATGCATATTCATTAAGGGCCAAATTCTTGGTTTATTTACAACCTCTGCAATCCTATTAAATTGAGGGGAAGTTACAGCATGAAAAAAGATGGTTCACTATAGTTTGTTCTGCTGTACCATGCCAAATTTGATGCAGTAAAACATTTGCTGAAAAATTGGTTTAGCTCTGGCAAGAGAGAAGTTGCAAACAAATCTTCATGGTTTCCATTGTTTTCTGGGTAGTTTACAGTCTAAGCCTTATTCCACAGTTTTGAAGAGATGTCTTCCTTTTCCATATATGGGCCACTCCTCAAACAATTATTGCTATAGAAAAGTCAACACAAAACATTTTGCCATTGAATGCACATTGTTTGTGAATCAGGCATATCACTGACCAAACAATTTTGTTCCCATTTCACCCCCCCCCTATTTTAACCCTTATTTCAATGTAGGATACCCTTACTTAAATTTTGAAGATTTTTACATACTGTACATACCTCAGAGTGGGCTGGAGATTGATATATAAATACTTTAAGTAAATAATAAATGAATAAATAAATTAACAACATTGGAAATATTTACCATAACCACACTGTCCATGTTCTCCCCTATTCTTCCAAAGTGGGTGCCATTGGTTAAGGATCCTCCCCATCTCCTATTGTTAGTGATTGAATTTTATAAATTATGTATAAAGCCATGGTGATGTGCATTACTGTCACTAAATTTTGAAAGACTAATGAAGATGTCCCCCACTCCCCATACCAGACATTACAAATGTGTGTTCTTCCATCCTTTGCATGCTAGACATTTTAGTTTCTTTTAAAATCAATATGATGATATTTGGGATTTCAGGGGGAATGTTCAAAAAGTTTGTGAAATAGACACATTTCTTTAAAAAATTGCCAAATAAATGCAGGCAAGAATATTGTCTTTCCCTGTAGGTTCAGGCAAAAGCAAACTGCTGCACCTTCTCCCAACTTGTGCATTCTTCCTCATTAATAACATTTGTCATCTTGACAACACTCTGAAAGTTGTTTGTGCACATATGTTTGCATCTTTGAAATATTGGAGGATATTCAGTGTTTCCCTTGTGAATAAAAGTCTATTTGATAGTCCCAATTAAAGTAGACCTATTAAATCAATTGTTTAATGGAGAGTCCACACATAGGTAACCCCAATCAATTAAACGGCTCTAGGCTAGTCATGACTAACAATAGTAGTTTACCCTGAATCAATATTTCTTTGTATGATACTTTGTGGCTACTGTGGATAACTTTAGCATTTGGGGTTTTTGGATTTTTCTTTTAGTATTCCAGAGATAGAAACAAACAGCTTATGGGAGGGTACAACCTCTGGCTGGCTCCAGGACACCTTTAGAGAGCACATAGAGAACAGGAAGAATTGATTAGAATCTGGGAACTATTGAGTCATTCCTATCATCACGGACGTATTCCAGACAGATCATATGGCTAGGCTTTCTTGACAGGTTGGTTTTTTGGGGACATCCTAAAGTAAAAGAATAAGATCAATGAGTTGAATGCAAAATCTGTCATGGCAATTTTCTGCTTCTGACAGTTCTTGGTATCAAATGCTATAGAGGAAAGGTTAAGAAGAGCCAAAGGACAACACAAACTTAATAAGAATTGAAGCATGCATGCACAGACAAATAACATACGTATCTGATTATCTTGCATTCAGTTTGGTTGATGTTATGGTGGATAATGATTATGTGTGCCTTCAATTTGTTTTTCACTGATGGTGACCTTAAGGCTTTCACAAGGTTTTCTGAGGTTGAGTGTATATATACTCTTTCCCAGGGCCATCCAAAAATTTTCCATGACCGAGTGGGGATTTGAATCTCAGTTTCCAGAATCATAGTCCAATATTCAATCCACCATGATGGTACAAACATTTAAGAGTTTTATGCTTAATTCATATAATAAGCAAAACATTGCTTGAAAGATGTAATCAAAAATACATTTGGCTAATCTGAATATCTGCCAGATATTTGATAAATGATTTCTTCTACCAAATTTAACTTCTGGAGAATCATCATGGTATCTATTTGACTGGCCATAATGTTAAAAGCCCATTAACCTAAAAGTGTAAAATCATGTTTAAAACCCAGTAATACAGATAAGAGCAAACATACACTCTATAAAAAGAACCCTCTGCACAACCAATTAATTATAAAATACCTGTTTAAATAAAACCAATTCAAGGAGAGCACAGACTGGGAGACCCATCAGGCAGGTCTTTGACACCAGTGAAAGAAAGGTTTCCTCTTGAGATCTTGAGATTAGAGCAAGTTCATGGAGGGATTTTTTTTATAAAAAAAAACATAAGTATTAATTATCTAGTTTATGTTCTCATTTTCATTCATTGAGATATGTATTTTTTGACCATTTTTGAACTTGTACAATTTTCACCCAAACTTTTCAAATGTACAGATTTTTCAATCATGCTTCAGCTGCATGATTTTTCCCCACAAACCATCTCAACAGCTTGGAAATATATGTTTGGATTCACATTTAGGTTTGAGAAGGCTCAGTGGTATACATTCTGAAGTGAATTTCCCATTCATCTGTATTTGCTGCATGTCTGTATATATGATGAGGTAGCAGAAGGTAGAAGGAACCTGTGTTTTTTGAAAAACAAGATGTATTTAAGTTCATTGCACTAGCAAATTGACTTATGAAATGTTTATTCTAAGAATACCCACCTTATTTCATCTTCAACATTTCATTGTACCAGACATTTTGGACTTCAAGAAATGAGTTCTGCTATCTTCTTTTAGCGATAATGGTCTATATCCCAAATATGTCAAATAATAACTAAATTTGTAAAGGAGCGGTAACATGTATGACATTTGTTCTTTTGATGTTCTTTTCTGTTTGTTGTTTTACTTATCTGCATTATTAAATTGGTATGGTTGGAGAAAGATGATGACTTTTTATTTCCCTGATTTGGTTTCACTTCACATCACAAATAAATCAATTACATTTTATGTGCTAGCATTCAAAGTACTTTTATACAAAAGTAGAAAGTATGCGATCACTTGTTATGCTAGAAATGTTCTTGCAATGGTTGCAGCGGTTTGACATTAATATGAATACTATGGATGCAGGTTCCTCTCTTGTTGCAACAGCTTCAATGGCTGCCAGTTGGTTTGGGGCAAAATTTAATATACTAAATATGACCTATATGACAGAGTTAAGGTTATCTCAAGGGCTGTATCGTCTCATATAAACATTTCGATGTGTCGAGGTTTTCTGATAGGGCTCCTCCCTCTGTCCCATCATAAGATGGTTTTAAATGTCTTTAATTGTTTTAATTGTACAGTAGAGTCTCACTTATCCAACGTAAACGGGCCGGCAGAATGTTGGATAAGCGAATATGTTGGATAATAAGGAGAGATTAAGGAAAAGCCTATTAAACATCAAATTAGGTTATGATTTTATGAATTAAGCACCAAAACATCATGTTATATAACAAATTTGACAGAAAAAGTAGTTCAAAACACAGTAATGCTATGTAGTAATTACTGTATTTACGAATTTAGCACCAAAATATCATGATATATTGAAAACATTGACTACAAAAATGCGTTGGATAATCCAGAACGTTGGATAAGCGAGTGTTGGATAAGTGAGACTCTACTGTATTTTATTATTCTATTTTAAATGTCTATTTTAATTTTGTATTGTTTCTAAGGCATCAAATAGCTGCCTATATGTAAAGCCATCTTGAGTCCCCTTCAGAGTTGAGAAAGGCAGGATAGAAATATTGTAAATAAATAAATAAATAAATAAATAAGAGGGAATTGTGGGTCCCTTAAAAGCAAATGCAACTACTAATCCTACAGCTGATGGGATGCCAAATATCATACAATTTAATTGAAAAATCCTAAATTAAAACAGTAGTCCTCCATGTTTGTGGGGGATAGGGCCATAGGCTCCCCATGAAAGTGAAAAAACTGAAATATAATCAAAATCATGAATTCCTTTTTTCCCTTCTATGGGAAGTTGACCATAGAATTGTTCTGGAGAATATAGAAATGCCTAGAGAGAGCCCAGTGGCAGCAATGAATACAGTAATATGCAAATAATCAAATCAATGAATGCTTAAACTGTAGTTGAATATTGCATCCCTTTAATACTTTATGAAGCTATGCCACTCTTGCTAAGATAACAAATAGCAACATATATTAGAGGAGCACCCTCTGAAAATGTAGTAGGCCAATTTGCTGATAGTTTTGAGTCCTTGCAACTTTTGCTCAGGTAACACAGCTGTTGTAATATGTTACATGAGAGCAGCCTCTGAAGAAGGCTCTGGAGAAGTAGGACAGTGTTTAAGTTACACACAGCTCTTTGTCACACATAGAACAATAACCAGATCAGGAAGTGTTGTCCTACTAATGACATGTTGTTGTTTTTTTAGCTAAAAACCCCGTGTTAACAGGTTTAGTTATCCTACCCTTGAACAAACTTCCATTTGAAACCATGCAGCCACCTAAAAGTGGGCATTTTTGAGGTTGTATTGGGCTTAGAAGGGAGGTTTGAGGAACACTTGTTTGTTGGATGCCACAACATTTGTAAAAGTTAATTGTGGCATCTTGAGGATGGGGACCTTCTTTTGAACTACTTTGCTAATTCTAATACTCTGTAGAATTAGAGAACAAACAAGTAAGTAAACAGGTCGGATTTATCACATTTATCTTTATTCTTATATCCTGCAATTTGTACTATTCTTTTACAATGCTGGTGCTGGGTGGATATCTAGACTCAGATGATTGAAGTAATGGCTATTGTATTTATTCATATGCACATCCATCTTATGTGCCAGTTGCAGCTGGATTTGGGGGCAAACATGGATTTCAATATGACCCATGGATAGGTCAATGGGCCATTCTGCAAAGAGAGGAATGCACCAGCATAATCTCAGGGAGCCAGCCAGTCCCTATTGTTGCTGCCACTATTTTTCCACCTGTGCGTTGAAAAAGGCCAGAAGCAACACTGTGGAGGAGATAGTGGGGTGGTGGTGGTGGTGGTGCTTCTTTTAAGTTCTCCTGGGACAGACAAAGCTCCTGCCTTTAATCTCTTTACTGAGAGAAGGGGATGGTTCCTTTTTTGATAGGAGTAAAGATACAGTATTTACACGGACCCATACATAAATCGATGCAGGTTTTTGGGTTGATTTTTTTTTTACTAAAAATTTAGGCTTATACAGTATAATTACCTATCAAAATTCTAAGGGCATAATTTTAGGCCTTCTTCTTTCTGCAGGTGCCAAATGAAGTAGGGTGGTTTGCTGTTAAAGACATGAATTTGTGAATAGTGGCTACATAAGTCCACTGGCAACTTGAAGACACACACACATGTCACAGAACAGTTCTGTTAGTAGGCTTGTGCACGGATTCAGAGTGGTCAGTTCCCTTCAGCTAATCCAGCTAGTCTGGCTTGTTCAGTTGGCTATAACAGCAAAGATTCAGACTCTGTTTTTTTTTAACCACAACAGAACAGTGTCTGTCAAAAACCAGCTGCCTTCGGTTACAAGTAGAGTGTGGGAAGGAGGCAGCCGCTAGAAGGAAAAGCATGAGGGGAGAAAAGGTACCACTCCAGCACCTGCTAATCAAGAGAAAAGAGAGGGCTTTTTAAAGGAAGCCCAGAGTAGAATAGCTCCACACTGATCACTCTTTCTTCCCTGCCCTGGGAAGTGAGGATTCAAGCCTCCTTAAAATGCCTTGGAAAGATGCATGCTGCAGGGAGAGAGGGAGTGCCATGTGCGCCTGCAGTGTCTGTCTCCTCCTTGTTAATGCTTAATGAAGCATTCAACCTGGTCTCCTCTACAGACAGAAGGGAAGGGATCACAGAAAGAGTGGTATCTTAACTTTGATGCTTTTAATCTAGGCTTAATGAAGGATATAAGGACAAAAAATGCTTAAAATGATGGGAAAGGGAGCCTAGGAAGTCCCCCACCCCCACCCCAATAATGGACAGGATAGAAAACAAATATCTTGGCTTCCCTGTTGAAAATGGATTTCTTTCCTCCCAAATTTGTGAAACTCCCAAAAAACAGATCGAGACCCCTACCGAAATCCAGGACACCAAAATGGATCGCAGTTTACCCAGATTCCATATGTCTATCAGTTAGCATCTATATTATGGTCTTTTTGTTTCTAGGTGAAGATCTTTTTATGCTTTTGATTATTTAGGAACAGTTTCAATGCTTTTAGACCCATTTAGCTAAGTTTATTTGGGTTTATTTTGGTTTTGTGTACTTCTTTCTGTGCATGTGTGTGTTTTAATGTTGTATTCTTCTTCTGTGTATTTTTTAGCATACTTTATTCTGCTCAGATAATTCTCATTAGCAAGCAGTTTAAAAAGCACAATAAACAAACAAACAAACCACGGCTTTTGGGGCTTTTTCATTTATGAATCATAGGATATCTTGTTGCTTGTCCTTTTGTACAGTCACGGCAAGTATAGCCGGATTTCTGAGAAAAGCATAAAGCCCATTTATTTTTACAGAAATCTGGTGGCAAACTGAGAAGTTCAATTACTGGTTCATATTTCAGTTGATACTGAATTATTTTGGGGGCTTGTGACTAGCTGTTTGTAATTGTAAAGCTGTTTTTAAAGGGATGATTTCTTCCTTATTTGCTAAGTTTCAAATAACTGCATGGCTAGTTCTACATTCTCAAGGAAGCAAGGCTTGTGTTTCTTGAATAGTAATGCTCCAACTAGCATTGCAAAGTGTTTTAGAAAGGGGGGCTTTTGAGAGATCTTGATCATGAAGCCATGTGGTTAGGAAGTGAACCGTTTCAAGAAGAAGAATTACATATTTTCTGAATATGCCTGAACTAAGTGATTCTTCAGATCCTGCTGACTATCAAATTAGTTATCCCCTTAGCAGTGATTTCAGGTGGTTGATGCTAGGAACTGGCAGAGGAGATAATTTTATGCCACCCAACCTATTCTGGGTCCTCAGGATTTTCTGCTGCCTTCTGGTACTGTGGAGTCCCAATCCTGTCAGTACCAATGAAAGTAGACACATTGAATCATTTGTTGAACAATGAATCAACACACAAAAATATGTTGATTCCAGTTTCATTGAATCAAGGGGTCTGCTCTAGAAAGGACTAATGATAGGATTTGTGTCTGTAACAACTACTGTCTTATATATGTCACTAATGTCATTTATGTCACTAATGTCACTGGATGACTCATAGAATTGAAATGGGAGAGATTTTTGGTGTCATCTAGTCCATCTTTTTATATGTGTAAGAAATCTTTTGCAATATCTCTATGGCTATCCATGTGTAGTTTAAAAACCTTTAATAAGGAAACGTCCATCCTGAGGCAGAGTTGCAACATCAAATAACTCAGTACATTGAAAAGGTCTTCCTAATGCCCCTGGCAGTCTCTTCCACTGTGAGCAGCTCTTACCATGAGGGAATTCTTCCCAATGTGTAGGTGGAATAAATTTTCTCATCACTGGAAGATGACAATAATATCATTACCTCTTAATCACCTCTTTTCTGTGTGAAACATGAATGGGATTAAGTATATAAATGCTTAAGCCATTGTAAACCTATTAGTCTTCAGAAAATGCAATACAATGCTTTGTTGATTCTGCTGCAAAGGACAAAGAGAGCCACCCATCTGGCCATGGTTACATATGGGATCAAGGTCCACAAAATACATTGATTTCATCATGCCCTGCACGTTGTTTGACCTGTGTAAATACAGAATAGTCTCTTCCTTCTCTTGCAGCTGTCTCTGTGAAACAATTGGTTCAAAACTTTCTCTGCTGAGTTTCTGGATTGCTTTTTTTTTTGCTGGCATCTCTTTTCTTTGTAGGCGCTGCTAATTAATTACTTATCTGCAGGTCCTCTATTTTTTGTGCAAAAGTAATTGGTGCATGTAGCTGATTGGGTACTTTTGTTATTTTCCCTAGAGAAACTGAAGTCATTTATGTATGACTTATCTGGATGTCCAATCTGTTAAATTAATGCTAATTATAATTTCTTACACTCCCATGTATTGTTCGCTTTGTGGAGGAGGAGAACTGATTAGAAAATTGTCTGAGAAGATGCTATGAAATCTTACAGTCATCTTTGGATTTTTGATGATTAAAAACTGATAACTCACATAATGTCATGGAAAACAATTAGGGTTCACTCCTTTTGTGTCTCAGGTGACAGACCTTAAACTTTCATATTGTTTGTGTTCTGTCACTTGTCACTTGACAAAGGCCTTTCTAGAGTGCAAGCCATGGTTTGTATCACAGCAACAAATGGGATGGAGATGGCAATTACGGCTGGCCCAGTTATTAGGCAGAATGAAGCAGCTGGTGCAAGCAAATTTGGGGGGGGGGGGGGGCAGTAAGATTGTTCTTGTTTAAGTGTGTCAGAAAATGTATCTTTTTATCTTTAGTGACAAAATGGAGTAAAGGCTTTTTAAAAAGTTGTTTGAATACTAAATATAAAAATGAACATCCATTGGTTTTCTCCAAAGTATGTCCTTTCTCACTTTCCAATTTGATATCGTTTTTTCTAAAAAGCAGAAAAATGGAGTTTTACTTTGAAACAGCATTACCAAGTACTACAAATACTATTAAGTTAGAAAGAAAGAGAGCTGACTGGTTGAGTCGTCTCAAAGGGCAATTCTTACCCATGATGCTAATGGATGAGTTTATTATAGAGGAGTAGTTCTCAACTCCCAGTACTCCTAACAGCTGGTAAACTGCCTGGGATTTCTTGGAATTGTAGGCCAAAAACATCTGGGGACCCCAGGCTAAGAACCACTGTTTTAGAGCCAATTCTCTATTCTCTTGACTAGGGGTGCTTTAGATATTGATCTTTGCCAATTCAAATAGGAATCTGATACAAAATGCATGTAGAAATGTGTTTAAGGGGATAGATAGATAGATAGATAGATAGATAGATGAGATATATATGTCCCTTCTAGTGAGAAGGGCAGGATAGAAATGATGTGTGTGTGTGTGTGTGTGTATATCACCTTAAACACATTTCTACATGCATACACACACACACACACACACACATACACAGAAACATGGCAACACGCATTAGTTAATGGAGGGTTAGTTAAACATATCTTAGTTAAGTGCAAGAAGTTTATACTACTTAAAATGGTGAAGAAAGAGGCTTTGTTCAATATCTCTCACTTTCCTTTTGTGGATTTCAATCTGTAAAGGGGAGAAAATCCACAGGTCCAGATTTGTCAGATGCAGAGATCACTAGCCCGTGCCACATTTCGCTAGCTGTGTGTGCATTTATCTGTACCATTTAGTCATTGGGTAAGAAAATTCTATCCATTAGAATGCAATTTTCAATGGCAGGCCTATTCCACACCTTGGCAGCAATTAGCTAGAATTTAATTACCACCCCAACCTCAGTCAGATAAGCCCTCAAGGGTGACCTTCAAGGAACGGGGGGGGGGGGGGGAAACAGAGAAATCAGACACTTTTAATCTTCTAATTAGTGAGTTGGGGCTAATGGATGAATGGAGACACATCAATTCTACACAAACTATTTCAGTTATACTAGGATTCTTGCAACTCCCTCTTGTGTATTGATTGTATCTCTACCCCCAAAGAACCAACAGACAGTGTGTAACAGATCTATTTTGCTCAGAAGATCACAGCCTCTTTCTACAGGGCAAAGTATTTTGTAATGTAACTTTCCAGAACTGAGTTTATGAGCCCAGAAACCTCTCTAATTCAGATGACTTACAGCGCAATCCATGTACAGACTCAATGGTGGTTTGAGTCAGGAGTTGAAATGATGTAGCCCTGCAGACATTGTGGTCTGCAATTTACAGCAGCCCCAGAGAACATGGTTAATAATGAGAATGCTGGGAGTGGCAGTCCAACAACATTTAGAAGGCTACATGTATTACTTTACTGAAGTCAACAGCCCATTGGAATAGCATGTTCAGTACATTTTAAATCAGTGGCAACAGGCATTTCAACTAGCATAGAAATTGTAATAAAGACCTCACAACCTCTGGGGATGCCTGCCGTAGATGTGGGCAAAACATCAAGAAAGAATGCTTCTGGAACATTGCCATATAGCCCGAAAAACTCACAGCAACCCAGTGATTGCAGCCATGAAAACCTTTGACAACATATAGTAAATTATAGTAAAGTCAAACCAGTAATTATAATTAAATGAGGCCATATTGCATAGGCAAGGGCAGTCTGTTTAAAATATGAAAATTCGCAGTATATTTATGAAAAATTATCATGGAATAAGTTTAAGGACCTCATCACACAGGCAGGGAGAAAGTGAGGGAAAGCACCATCCCCTCCCACCTTTTCCAACCATTTTCTTGCTTTGCCCCACATTTTGAAGCTTGGAGTCAGATAACACCCATCTCCTGAAGATGATATTTGGGCTCTTTTTCCATGCACCTAGGAAATGGAGTGCCACAGAGTCCCACCAGAAATGCCCTTACATTATCTAATGGCCTATGTGGTGCTCCCATTGGGCTTTGTTTCCTAAGCGCATGAGAACAGAGCTTGAAGAATGCTTGATGAGGTCCCAATGAACTACTTCAGTGATCAAGACACCTAGTCATGCCAAACCTAAACATATTCATTCTTATCTGAGGGAAAGATTCCACCACAGGTGTTAATCTTGAGATGCAACCATCTTATTGGTGACATGGTGCTACTATTGTGTATAGCAAAATAATTTGTCTAAATCACACAAGTAAAGATATGAACTGTTCAGGAGCAATTATCTTCAGTGGCAACAACAGTACTTAGATTAATGTATTGTGAATGCTGGGCATGTATATAATTGCTTGAACAAAGAGAATCTACCAAATGTTTCTTCTTCCATGGAAGAGGTTTTTCTGTTGACCTCAAAAGAGTTTTCATATATGTGATTGTGTAAATTGTGTAAATTATGTAGCTGAGATGTGATTGCTGCTGCCTTATTTATTTAAGTATCACCACCAATTACTAATTAGCGTTGTTGCATGAACATTTAGAAAAAATTGTCCAGAGATATTTTGGTCAAGTTGTGGAAACCTTGATAGAGAAAAAAAGTGCAAAATTGAGATAACATTCTTAGGGCTGGTGAATTTTCCGCAGGCTATTTTCTTGTCCAGCTGCATTAATTTTACACTGTAGATGCACTCCTAGATCCATATTTCTTGTGATAATCCTGCTTTTTAAGAAAGGAAATCATGACCAACCAAAAATGTCAATTTGGATTAGGAAAGGGACAATGATGTCAATCTGAGGTGAGCTCACATTGCTACCTAAATAATCTCAGGGCACTATACCCTGTTTGATTTGGAAGCTAAGTAGTGTCAGCCCTTGTATGTACTCAGTTGGGGATGAACTGGTGAAACCACCTCTGAATATTCCTTGCCTAAGAAAACCCCATGAGATTTTGCAATATGTTGACAGGCAATTCGAAGACACATACAGATACACATCAAATAGCAGTGCTTTAGCATAGGCACGATTACTGCTATTTGTGAACACCTGAGTGTGTATATGACTGCACTTCAGAATGTCTACTGTTCACCCTAAAAATAACCTCTTAGTTCTTCTAGAATTTCTTTTGTTTGCTCAAAACTGTGTAGGGCATGATCATGTGTTTGGAAGTAATGCTTGCAGGACTAAATTGATGCCACCCACTGGCAGGCAGCATTGCCGCTTCAATCTAATGAAAGGCTCAGGTGGGTTAGACATCTGGTGAACACATTGGGAAGCTTCAGAAAAGCCATAGTCCAAAAGTATATGTCAAATCCTGACAATCAACACCTACATTATATTAATACCAGAAAGACCCTGTTCAAGCATTAGTATATAAAATGTGTGGGTGTTTAATCCAGAAGATAAGTAATTTTTATACTGTTCTTGTTATTTATTAGCCCATAGCAACTGTCAGTTTCAAATACGTTTGTATGTGAGAGAGTGAGCAGTTACAAATGAAAATTGTTTCCAAAGTTCAGATGCTGCTAAATGAGATGTTGGACTTCCTATGTTTAGAAATGCTTAACATAAATTATGACCTAATTAACATTTGCATGGCAATCTAGGCTTCCTACAGCTTATTCTGCTAATTAACGCATGACAAATGATCAGGCATTAATATTTCATTGCAACATAACTTGTCCAAAAGAGCTGGTTCATGTGGCAGAGACTGCCTCTCTGGCCTTATATTTTTATATCCGCAAAGTGTTTTGTTATGATTGGAAACATTATGTATATTTCTCATCATTATTAGCATTCCCTATTATTTTTCTTTTTATTTTAAAAATTAAACTAATGAGTAAGAAGACTGCAGGCATTTCAGAATGGCTTTTCTCTCCTTTCTCCCTGCAGGTCTCTTTAATAATAAATTAATAAATGTCATGAAGTGATCTTCTTAGGTAATTAGAATTTGGATTCCTGGGCATCGTTCAGGGTAATGGATTTCAGCACTCGAACAATGGAATGCAGCCCAGTTGCCATCAGTTACAACAAGTTTATGTGGAAGAAGGCGCCTGGCCTGGCACCAAAATGAGAACCACTTTGAAGTTTGAGATGTGAGTTATCTGGGTTTAGTCCCATTAGAACAGAAACGGGCAAGTTGCAGTCCACAAGAGCAATGCTGCATCTGAGGGCTACTTTTATGACATTTGGAGCTCTCTACTAGTCTGTCAAAGGCTCCTTAACTCCCCACTGGTTTTTTTAAAAATGAAATGCTAGCCCTTAAAATAAAATTTAAAAAAAATGTATGCAATCACAAACAAATATAACTGCAAGCACTTATAAGCATCCCAGAATCCTGTATCGTAAAAAACACAACAAAAACATGGCCAGTCCTTCACGTTTACTGCCATTAGGGATGCAGGACCACCACAAAAGTGGAAAAACCATCAATTAAAACAAACACTATTTTTTTTATCTCAGAGAATGCCTCTTTAGGAATCTTCATCCAACCCAAGTCTATGGTCAATATCTGCTGGAAGTTGACTATAGAATCACGATGGAGGGCCTACAGAAGTGTTTTCTCTAGGAATCCCTAGGTTCTCTAGCACAAGGCTTCTTAATCTTTTTCCACTCACTACCCCTTTACATGACCCTGGGCTTATGAGTATATAAAATAGGTAAAAAACCAAACATTTACTGATAATAAATCAGCATTTGCAAGGCTTGCTAAACAAACTGATTTGAAGTAAAGATGAAGCATTTTCTGTGGAGTCCAATGTAAACAAACACTGCACATTGTTGCTAGATGATTTGTGTTAATGTCTAAAACAGCCACTGTTGCCAATTTTTGTTCTTTTGCCAAATTTTTCATGACCTCCATTTTCTATTATGGAACTCAGTTTGGGGTCAGGACCTATAATTTAAGAAACAGTCCTCTAGCACAACTCTGTGGCAGAGGTTAATTGAAGAAAGATGCTGGAGTACCTAAAGATGCCTAGAAATATATTAATTAAATCTGTAAATAATCACATCTCCAAATGTAGAGTGCTGACTGTATTTTTGTTTTCCTCTGCAATTCCCAAAAATCAACAGGAAGTAACACAATATCATTTTCTGTCATCTTTTTGAGAGGGACTGCAAAAGAAAAGTGAGATATTTGGAAATTGCTGTGGAAGGGTGCAAGATGTGGGGAGACTTGGGGGACAGGAAATTTTCCCCTAGACCTTATGCAATTCCCATGTAGATCAAGCTATGAGTCTATCTATTCCTACAATCCGTTCATACATTGACCAACCAGTTGCTTATGAAGGCCAGTTATCTATCTTGTTATATTATCAATCTGGAGCTCTTCAGCAGCTTTTTTCATGTCAGGAGCGACTTGAGAAACTGACAGTCACTTCTGATGTGAGAGAATTGATAGTCTGAAAGGATGTTGCCCAGGGGATGCCCAGCCTGGATGTTTTGATGTTTTACCATCCTTGTGGGAGACTTCTCTCATGTCCCTAGATGGAGATGGAGCTGACAGAGGGAGCTCATCTGTGCTTTCCCCGTGTTGGATTCGAAATGGCAACCTTCAGGTCAGCAACCCAACCTTCAAGTCATCAGTCCTGCTGGCACGAGAGTTTAACCCACTGTGCCACCTGGTACCGTTTCCTTTGGAGAGAGGTCACAACAAACCTCATGGAATTTATAATATTTCTCTTTATTGATAAAAGTAAAAATTTGATCATAAAGCCCAGATGCAAGTTATCTATGGATCTATGATCATATTAGAGTATGTCCAAGTTATATGATCTTTGAGAGACCTAACACTATTCACTACTAACCATTTCCTAAGTACAATTACCGAGCTACACAATAGTAAAACTACATACACAAAAATTATATATGGTAGTTAATAAAGAAAAAATGTAAAAAGTACAGGCAGTCCCCAAGTTACGAACAAGATAGCTTCTGTAGGTTTGTTCTGAAGTTGAATTTCTATGTAAGTCGGAACAGGTACAGTTAAAGTGTAACTCCAGCCAAATATATATATATATATATATATATATATACACACACACACACACACACACACACACACACACACACACACAGTGTGTGTGTGTGTGTGTGTGTGTGTGTATATATATATATATAATTTATTTATTTACTACATTTATATCTCACTCTTCTCACCCCGAAGGGGACTCAGAGCGGCTTACAAATCAAATGAACATACAATATATTATTAGCATAGCACAATATAAGCATTAAATTACTGTATTGTACTATATCATTATATGGTAATATTATTAGTAATATTACATATAATATATAATGACTATTATTATATTGTATTATTAGTAGTATAATATTGTATTCCATTATAATATTAATATCAATATTATATGTATATACAATATATTATATATTTATACATTAGATAGATAGATAGATAGATAGATAGATAGATAGATAGATAGATAGTATATAAAAAGCTAATGGAATCACGGCCTAGGACTAAACAACTAAACTAAATGCCCTAGAACCACCAAACTTGGCAGCACAACCCACCATCCTTGCCTCTAGGTTCTGACAACAAAATGAAAAGAAAAATAAAGTCCTAATTAGAGGGAGAGGAATAATTGTTTTTATCCATTTGCTGCTAGTTAGAAGGCTAAGCTCCGCCCACTTGGTCTGCTGCCAGTTAGAAGGCTAGCAACCCACTCAGCCCAGGGCCTGTTCAGACAGGCTTCTTCCCCACTGCCTATAAAATACAGATTATCTGATTTTAACTGGATTATATGGCAGTGTAGACTCAAGGCCCTTCCACACAGCTATATAACCTATTTATAATCTTATATTATCGGCTTAGAACTGGATTATCTTGAGTCCACACTGCCATATAATCCACTTCAGTGTGCATTTTATACAGCTGTGTAGAAGAAGCCTCATATAATCCAGTTCTAAGCAGATAATATAAGATTATAAATATACAGTAGAGTCTCATTTATCCAATGTAAACAGGCTGGCAGAATGTTGGATAAGTGAATATGTTGGATAATAAGAGGGGATTCAGGAAAAACCTATTAAACATCAAATTAGGTAATCATTATACAAATTAAGCACCAAAACATCATGTTATACAACACATTTGACAGAAAAGGTAGTTCAATGCACAGTAATGCTATGTAGTAATTACTGTATTTACAAATTTACCACCAAAATATCACAATGAATTTAAAACATTGACTACAAAAACATTGACTACTAAAAGGCACACTGCGTTGGATAATTCAGAACATTGGATAAGCGAATGTTGGATAAGTGAGATTCTACTGTAATATGAAATAATTACTGTGGTAGAATAATACAGAACAAAAGGGGAATTTGGAATTCCACAAAGGAAACTATCAGGGCCAGCTAACACCTCCCAACAAAGGATTCTTCCAGAAAGGAAGCTGAGAAGGGAGTGAAGCACTGTGTATTACCAAAGTCATTATTATTATTATTATTATTATTATTATTATTATTATTATTATTATTGTGTTGCTATGAACCGTGAAAATGAACACAATCTGGCTCCAAGTATTCAAAAACACTAAAATCAGAATATATAAAATTACTGTGGAATAATAAAACAGAACAATACAATATCTAAAATCAGAACACTAAATAAAGAACAACACTCTGAAAACAGGGGAATTCCAGACAGGAAACAATCAGGGCCAGCTAACACCTCCCAACAAAAAATTCCCTCAGGGAGGAAGCAGCCCAGGCTTTAAAGCTGCAAGGCCATTACATGCTAATCATTTTCCCTAATTGCAGCATTCATACTTGCCTCCAACAGACAAAATAAAAAAAGAACAAACGGAAATATGGTATATTCACAAGCTTTAGGAAATAATATCCCCTGATGGCACAGTGTGTTAAAGCGCTGAGCTGCTCAATTTGTGGACCGAAAGGTCGCAGGTTCAAATTGGGGGAGCAGAGTGAGCCCTCACTGTTAGCCCTAGCTTCTGCCAACCCAGAAGTTTGAAAACATGCAAATGTGAGTATATCAATAGGTACTGCTCCAGCGGGAAGGTAACAGTGCTCCATGCAGTCATGCCACATGACCTTGGAGGAGTCTATGGACAACGCTGGCTCTTCGGCTTAGAAATGGAGATGAGCACCATCCCCCAGAGTCGGACACGACTAGACTTAATGCCAGAGGAAAACCTTTACCCTTTACCTTAACTACCAACAATTCCTCAATACTTTATTTCCCATACCACCATACTTTGCCACAGCAACGCGTGGCCGGGCACAGCTAGTATGTATATAAAATTAGCATAGCATGTTGCTATGGCATAGGAGACAAGATGGAACTATCTTCCTGGCTCTCAGGTTGATATGATGTCTTCCTCCCCCCCCCCCCCCCCCAGTTCTTCACTCTGGCCCCAGAGTGACAGTTATTCCTTGGGGAGAGGGGCTCCCAATCGATGACACAGGAGACAGGTTGGTATGATGTCTTCCTGGCCCCCTCCTATATATAAGATTGGATATCATAGAGAAGGGTTAATACTCCTGTGGTGTCTGTTTTGCTGTCTGTGCCCCTTTTCAGAAGATTTCAGTTATAAAATTCCTCTCTTTTTCCCCCTTATCAATATAGATAATTTGTCTACCTTTGTCAGTTCAAACACTTTCATTATCCATTCTTCCTGTGTTAGAATTTTCATACTCATCCATTTAAAATGGATAAAAAATATATGATTCTAAACAGGATTCATAGAAATCTGAATTGCAGTTATGTACAAATGATGAAGATTTGATTGGTAAGATGCCTAAACTGTTATTGAAATTGAGATGGAAGAAGAACAAGTTAAAAAGGGTATGCTAAAATTGGCATTTTGGATATCATATGCAGATGGAGCAATGGGGAAAATATATTCGATGGGTTTGAAATTTGCTCTGTGTTATGATCTTAAGAATTGTTATAAAAATGTATCATTGGTAGTTGACTCCAGGAAAAATGGTAAAAATGTATAAAGGGGTTATTGATGTGTGTTGATTGAAAACGTAAACTGCAAAAGGGAGCATTTTATCATATATGGTGGACTTGTAAGAAGACCCACACCCAAAGGAAACAGATAAATTGTCTGATTCAGAAGATATTTAAGATAATAATTCAATTAAAACTGAATAGTTTTTAATGCGACCTGATGAATGATTAGATAAAAAGTCTAAATGAGACAACTGATGTAAAAAGTCAAAGGAAACCAGGAGCTAATAGACCAGTGGTTCTCAACCTGTGGGTCCTCAGGTGTTTGGCCTACAACTCCCAGAAATCCCAGCCAGTTTACCAGCTATTAGGATTTCTGAGAGTTGAAGACCAAAGCACCTGGGGACCCACAGGTTGAGAATCACTGTAATATACAGTCTTTTGCTTTATTTGTTTCTAAAAGGCCCAACACATTTTGGCCACTAACAAAATTAGCCTTCTTCAGGGGCTGCTCAGAAATGTCTAACGCTGCTTAATATACTCTCCATATTAATGGACCATTAAGCAAAGTATGGTCAAAACACATTGTTTCCTGATTTGCTTTGACAGATTGTTCTAAACAAAGAAACAGAAGAATTTAGAATCTTAGAATCATAGAATAATAGAGTTGGAAGAGACCTCATGGCCCTCCAGTCCAACCCCCTGCAAAGAAGCAGGAAATCGCAATCAAAGTGCCCCCGACAGATTGCCATCCAGCCTCTGCTTAAAAGCCTTCAAAGAAGGAGCTTCCACCACAGTCCGGGACAGAGAGTTCCAGTGCCGAACAGCTACAACAGTTTTTCAATAGTTCGTTTTGTCTTTTTAATATCGCTTTGAATCTTTTTCATTCCATGGCTAGTTAAACTGTGTTTTAATAATAACCTTGTGCATGGTTTACTTACGTTTTTGTATGTGGGTATTTTTGTATTTGTTTTAATTTTTGTAAGCCACATTGAATCCTAGATTCAGAAAAAAGCCAGGATATGCATGAATGAACAAGAGCAACAGAGTATAATAATAACAGAGCATCATCATAAACCATCAAGCATATCTTAAAAGCCATTGTTTTACATGTTTCTCTAAGGAAATGGCTAGCATTCCCAAAAGACCTTTCATTCTGTCCATAGTCTCTGAATTGCCAATCAGTCTCACTGATTGCAACATGTCCAGCATGCTTCTAACCAGAATGGCTCTGGTTAGAAGCATGCTGGACAAATTTAAAGGGAGATTTTTGATCATCTTCAACCTGATATCCATAAGGAGGGCACTGTCAGATTGTTTTGGGTATTATTTACACTGTTGAATTAATGCAGTTTGACACCACTGGAATGGTCATGGCTCAATGCTATGGAATTATGGAAGCTGTAGTTTTACTAGGTCTTTGGCCTTCTTTGGCAAAGAGCATTGGTGCCAAACTATTAATCCTTCTGATCAATTTTCCTTTTATAATCAGAGAAAGACCAGCCATTCTATAACTATCTGAGATGAGGCAAGGATTTTTTTCAGTTTGTCCAACAGTCTGAAACAGAAAAGAACGGGAGGAGCAGCCACTGAGTTTCTAATATACTGGCATACTTTTGAACTACATCAGAATCAAACTATGTCATCCATTAACCAAATTTAGCAACTTCACTAAGAATTTCATCAGATGGAGTAGGGAAATGCAGGGGAAAGTAGAGGGAATCGTCTTACCCATTCTCTCTTGCCTTTCCCCATCTTGAAGATTAGCCACCTATCCCTCACCCTTACCTACCTTTCCCCCACTTTTCCAGTCTTAAGGCTGTTTGGAGTCAGGTAACACCCAATTTCTGAAGATGGGTGTAGGACTCCGTTTCCATGCGCTGTGTAAAAGGGAGCCAAATGGAGTCTCACCAGAAGTCTCCTTACATCATGTGATGGCCTTTGTGGGGCTCCCATGAGACTCTGTTTCCACAGGGCATAGAAATGAAAGCCTACACCCATCTGATGAGGAACAAAACTTCTACTTATGCATACCAGATTTTTTGCTTCCCTCTGTAGTTCCTTCTGTCTCAACCCTCTAGGACAGATTTTTTTTTGGGGGGGGGGGCAGGAAGTTGCAATATACAAAGTGCTATGAAATAATTCTGCAAGTAGGAATGGATTTTTGTTGTTTTGTGCCTTCATCGTTTCTGATGCATGGTAATCCTAATACGAACCAGTCACAGGGTTTTCTCTGAAGCTCAGAGAGTGTGATGTGCCCAAGGTCATCCAGTGGACTTCTATGGCTGACCAGAGATTCACACCCCAGTTTCCAGAGTGGCATTCCAGTGCTCAAACCATTGCATCATGCTTGTTTTCATAGGATTGGACACAGCCCAATATTTTAAGTGATTAGCTTTAACTGATCTTAGTAAGTAGCTGAGAAGTTATTCAGAGTCACTTAAAAGACATATGCTGCACTGCCGCCTGTAGATAATTAACAGTGAAGTAAACCATGCAACCAGGATAAGAAAGGTTTACATTACGATGATCAATAAGACACCAAGGACGGTTAGCTTGTTTCTCAGGTGCTGGAGCCAGTGCAATTCAATAAAAGAACACAAGAAGAGTAATGCAGGATTAGAGCAAAAGTCTAATCTAGTCTAGCAGTCTCTTCAGATGGAACTAAAAGACATAAACAGGACATGAGTGCAATGGAAAAGTAACTGCAAATACAGATTTATTTCATTTGTTTTCTTACATCATGGGCATAGGTGATGTTCTTATTGCTTTAGCAGGACATGAGGGGCCTGGTAGGGCTTGGGATAGTACAGTGTGATATTTTATATAGAATCAGGCTACTATATCACTTGATTTTCTGACCTGTGATGCTCATAACTCGGTAAAAGTAGTGGACTCTTTTCAAGGCATTGTTCTATTGTGCCTGAAAGAGGCAGAGGTTAAGCCTTCATTTAAAATGTCCTCCCTGATTGACATCGTATTGAATAATGTATATTCCTAACCATTTCAGTGGCAAGGTGCTGGAATAGGTTGTGATGTCTTGAATTGGGACTTTTCTGGATGTGAACCTGTCCAGTTCTTCTCAAAATATTCTGGAAGTACAAAAACTTTGGAACTGCTCTGTCAAACCTTTCTTTTTTTTCTATAATTTATTGTAAAGTTAGATTTTTGAATGAACAAAAAGCTGGAGGAAAAATCAGTCTGTCTCAGACAGTTCATCAGTCTGTCTCAGACAGATCATTCCAGCACTGCCTGAAAATGAACAAACATTTTATTTATTGTAGAGTTTGCCATAATCCATTTCATTACATTTTATCATTATTTTTCTATGTAAAAAATGCCCAAAGAGATATAAATCTGTTGAATCAAATCATTTGTTTTCACCAAGGAACAATGTTTACACATCAGTGTACACTTGCAACACTCTTTTAGAGGGATGAAATAAATAACGCTGCAAAATCTAAAAATGTGCTGATATGTAGGCAGGATTGTAAGCAGTTAGTTGGCTTTTGATTTCCCAGACATGTGAGGCATATTTGGTGCCAATAAGAACATTGTCTCTCAGCCCTTGGGAACTGAATAAGAGAAGAGCTGACTGTAATTGTTTCTCTCACTTGACAATAAAAGAACAACATGCCAGTAGCTTAGATCTGTCATACAAAGTTCTTTAATTTTTGCTGAATTCATTTATTGCTATGTTTTATGAATTAGTTCATAATAGAACAATGGTTCTGGAACAGATAAAACTTGCAATTTATCCTACTTAGTTTGACCTTCTAGTACATTGGAATGAACAGATGGTAACTTTCTGTTGGGAAATGTGTCTGGAGACATATTATGCTGGGAAGCATACCTCATATGTGCCATTATTCTAGGAATGCAGAACCTTTGCCTCTCCAGACACTTTGGTCTTCAATTCCCAGCAGGCCCTACCAAGATGGCCAAATAATAGGTGTTAGTAGAAAGAGAGAAGGCATTGGTAGAGTACATTTCCTTTCCAGCCTTAGCCTGCCCAGTCCTTTGTATGAAGTAAATGTCTACTTTCCATTTTTGGTTGCTTTGCTGTTAACAAAACAAACATCATGTTCTTTAACATTTCTTTACACAGACTCAAAATGTGGAGGAATGGCTTTTTGTTTTTGCTAGCCCTGAGATTGTGCCTGAGAGAGAGAGAGGTTGAGTCAGACCTGATTGTAGTGGAGAAGAGATCACATACTTCAGCTCCAGGACGGGTGGATATTTCAGGGTCATGTTAGGAAGTCAAATAGTAGTTGATTGTCTCATGTTAGTAGGATGCTGTGTCCATTCTGGGGTTTACTTTGAATTTTAAATGAACTGACCAAGTGACAGAACTGGGAAATAAAGCTTTGCACACTGTACAATTCATTTAAAGTTTGGACTAGATTCAACACTGCACTGATATAGAAGATGCTACCACTCACATGGGTTTGCCCAGATAGACCAGCAGCATGTCCCACTCCACCATCTTGCCTTTCAAAACCTAAAGACATGCACTGGATTAGCTCCATCATAAAGTATTATCTCAGACTGGAATAGCAGAACAATAATCTGCCATAAAACAGAGTGAAGCGACCTTCCCAAGTTGAATGAGGTGTCACGGTTGGTCATTTGATTTATAATTATTTCATTTTACTAGTAGGCAAAGCAACATAGATTTCTGAGATTTTTCTGCAGGGGGAGATAAAACCATTAGATCAGTCTTGAATACCATGCTTTATGAGTTGGGAAGTTACCCATTCTGCTCTTCCTAAGCAACAAAATGCTTTGCACAGAACCCTCATGAAGAAGCAGAATTATTTGGTCAACATTTTGAAAGAAAAAATAGACAAGACGACACAGAAACAATTAGTAACATATATCTCTGTTGAAATTCCGGCAACCACTTATTGAACTCCATAGGTCTCAATGAACTCAATTGTAGTTAAATTGTTGATGTTTGAGGACTTTTACCTTTACCTTTTGGGATTATCTTCCAAAACCTATACATGATCAAATGGCTCCACAGCCCTGCTATAAATGAAGCTGTTGTAGAACTCAGAGCATTCCTTTTCCTTGTTCTTCACGGATGATGCAGAACTTCTGTAGAATGGAGTCAACCCTCCATAGTTATGTATTTTGCATCCATGGATAAAATTACAAAATGCTTGATTTTTTTAACATACCCAAAGCAAACATTGTTTTTTCCATTTTATTTATGGGACATCATTTTACTATGCCATGAACATAACTGGAGTTGTGGATCTGTGAATTTTGGTATCCACCTGGGATACTGAAACATAACCCCAGCAGATACCAAAGCCCTACTGTACTGTTTTGTTTGTTTTTTAGTTTGGTGAGATGACTTTAATCTGGCTGAAAATACCCCTCACTAAATTACAAACCCCAGGTTTTCCTCAGATAGGGCTATGGCAATTATATGGGAACTGTAGCAGTCTTATATAAAGAGAAGGGGCTCTGGGTGGGGATCATTGTTGAATTGAGGCTTCCTTATTAGTATTTATTAATTTACTTACTTCACTTGTGTACCTTTTTAATCTCCCTGGATAGAGACTCAAAGCAGTTTCCAAACATATTATGGCAAAATTCAGTGCCTACACAACAATTATATACAATACAACTACCGATTGAATCATAAAAACGCATAACATTAACATTAAAACATAGAGTTAGAAGCATATTAATTTAAAAAATAAAATCACATTATTCAAAAATCAAAGTCCAGGGCCATTCCAATATCAATCTCTATTGCACGTAATCTCTGATCATTCCTTTTATTGCTCATTGCCTTAAGGCCTGGTCCCATAGCCCTTTCTTCTGAAGGCCAGAAGGGAGGGCGCTGATCTAATTTCATTGGGGAGGGAGTATCTATTCTGACTAGAGATGCAATAAACTGTAGTTCAGCAACATCTGATTTAGACCCTTGTTCAGAAACCCACACACGCTTTTCTGTATGACCTTGCTTCCCATCTTTTGGGAAGTGAAGAAGGCAAGCTTCAAACCTATTGGGTGGAAGTAGTTTGACCTTTTAACTTTAGACCTCTTGCCATGGAAATCCCTTGCGCTTTCTGTAAAGCTGGGCATGCTTCCTCCTTTACCAAAAGGCTATAAATCTAACAAGCGGTGCAAAAGGCCAATAGCCCTATTTGTAAAGAAATAGGAAGTCATTAGCCATGACACCTGAGAAATACAGAGTCCTGACCTGAACGAAAACATAGACTTGCAATTTGGCTGTCTAAATGTAATTAACTGCTGCCAGGTTTTTCCACAACAAAATGGTTAAATTGTTAGTGTCACCCTCTAGTAGGGGGAGGAAAAGGACATCTTAAGTTATTGAGGGCATTGTTCATTTCATCTTGTCAGAAAAGGAACCTGTCTGGCCGTCATGTGTCACTAACTGTCAGGGAAATCAAAGATGTGCCTGGACTTCTGAGATGCAAAATGTTTGATGCTTCAGTAACAGTATCCTCCCTGACTTCTGAGTGCACCCCTCTCAGAATACAGCACTTGCTATTAAGTAGCAGGTTGTTTCCTGTCATCAGAGGCAATCGTCAAATGGTCAGTTAAATCAGGAAGAGCCAAAAATGGTTGTCAATCCATGGCAATTCAACCGTTTGATGTTAGCCAGGCTTGTCCTTTCTTGCAGATCACTTGTCATGACATTATATACATCAATATATTCTTTTGCTGTCAAAGTAAGAGTTGCCACTGAAATTTGTGGCTTGGATTGACCACAGAGACCATCGTCAGTCAAGCTTATGATTATGCTATGTAAAAGGATGAACGATATCACCTATCTCCCTAGCTCGGTCTATTATGGTGGAAATTACCATATATACTAGTGTATAAGTCAACCTGATGCTTAAGTTGCTAGCATGTTTTGAGGCTAAATTATGTATTTTGGTATGACAAGGGTCATTTTAATCTGTTTTTACTTGGGATGCTTTAAATGCTATGGGTTGATCATTTTTAACTCTATGTTTATTATTTGTATATTATGTTGTAAATCACTTTGGGTCCCCTAGGGGAGGAAGGCAATATATAAATGATGTAAATAAATAAATAAATCATTCAGCAGAGAGGAGAAAGCACCAATGCCACCTCAGGAAACTAGCCAAGCCTGGCCATCATTACCAGGCACTTTAGACCTTTGTTGTGTAGGTAAAAATCCATTTTCTACTCTCTGAACCTAGCACAGCTCCTTGGACCTGGAATTACTCTGGAGAATGGCCTCATTGTATTCTAGCAGAGTTCAAGAGCAGCATGAATGATAGTAGATAGTGTGATGTTTTTTATCCAGATTAGTGGGTAAGTTGAGTTATGAAACATTCAAGAAAAATTCTTACTTTTGCTTTGTATAAAAAAGTAATGCACTGGATTCTTCATTAAACTACTGTTTTCAGCTCCAAGCATGTCATTGTCACCATGTCCTGTCTTACAAGCTGAAGCCTGTGACTCATCTCTCTAAATTCCTATCAATGTTTTACAGCAAACTTAACCCTTGCTCTAAAAGTTATTAGAACCAAATACCTGAATTTAACAAGAAAAATCATATGCTGCCTGACTAGGAAGGAGTGCTCTGCTACTGTCTACTTCTCAGGGGCAGGATGACAGAGGATTGAAGACTTCTATTTCATTCCATGTACATCTGAGAAGCAGATATGTTTTCCTGCTGAATACAACTAGAAGAATTAAAGGAAGTCTGGAGAAGGATTTTAATAGCTATTTATCTCGTGTCATACCACACATCCCTACCCCATCTTTCTCTAAATGTTAAACTTCTGCTGTAGTTTTTGGTTCATTTTATTCCATTTCATTTTTTAAAAACCCAACTTTTTTCATTCATTTATTCTTTACTGCAAAAGACTCTATTCATCCATTTACCACTCATAAGGTACACTAAAATTATTTTGATTTAGTTAAATGTGATATGTGAACTTGCTTGGTTGCTTGTTATTGAATTTGGTCATCCAAGATCTGGAGGAAATCTTGGAGGGCTGAATTCAATAACAAGCAAGCAATGAGATTGTAGGATAAAATAGAATAGAATAGTTAGTAAAAAATTGAAATGAGAGGCTGCTTTTGGATCTTCTCTATATTAAAAGTCAAACAAACGTAAAACAGCTCAAGAAAAAAAGGTTTTGATTCAGACATATTCAACTTTTCACTTGCTGGGATATTTTTTAAAACAAATATAGAGAAGCATTCCAATGTGTGTTTTTGTCTGTCCGTTCTAATTTTTATTCTTCCATCTCAAACTGCCCTCTTGTTATTCTGAGTTCATAGTTGGCATCATAATAAATATGCACTTTCCAAACAAAAAAAGGGGCTTCTCAAGTGTCCAGAAACCATGAAGAAGAGATTCTGGATGAGAATCATCATTGTTTATGACTTAGTTTGTGTGACGAGTGCACATTTCGTGTGCAAGCAATATTTTCCCATATTGAAAATACATTTCCTGGGACTTCCGGTGGGCTGACATGGCGGCAGGACGGGTCTATTGAGAGCTCTCGATAGATCAACGTTCCAGCGGTTGGGTAGAGCATTGGCTCCCCTCTTCTTGTGGATTGATACAAGAAGGGACGCAAGGCCCCAGCACCCCGTCGAGCCGACCCTCCGAATTCTGTCGGGGGGGAATGGATCCGGGTTGTTGTTGTTGGGAAGCGCGAACCGCGGGGACGGCAGCAGGCGGTAAGCCGGCACAAACTGCCGACCTAGCTCTTTTTAACTATCTGAGAAGACACAGAAGAAACCGAAGGCAAGGAAGGGCAAGGAAACGTAAGTTTCAAACAAACTCCCCTTCCTACTAGCACGATAAAGTAGAGAAATATCTAAAATTAATTTGCAAGACAACTTAAAGCAACAATCCAACAATGCCAATCTAAGAGAGACGAAGGAGACGAAGGAGCGAGGGAGTACAAACCTCAAAGCGCGACCGGCCGATGGTGCCAAACGGGGTGCCTCCCTCAAGGAGACACCTCTAAGACGCCCGGCAGCGGCGCGCACTGAGGTGCTGCTCCCCGATCCACCTCAGGGAGAGGGGCAAACCCACCCTCACTCCACAAACCCGGCTATCTCCTCGGAATCCCGTGGAGACACGACAGTTACCAAAGAGCCACTATCCGTGTTCATATAGCCAAACAACAAAGTTACAAAACTTTATTCCCTGTGTGTTTACCGGGATCTGCCTTAATAAGGGCTGAACTGTCGTTTCGATTGCTTAGCTAAATTGGGCGATTTGGATGTGATTGTAGAGAAGAAGTGAGGAATTCTCGGGGAAAAACGCTCCAAACCTATATAATACATTTAGCCATTTGTTAAGACTCGAACACGGAGGAGAGACTGCTTAGAAGGACACTGACGCAAACCAGAAAGGTGTCGCCACAAAATAATCAAATTCCTATGACCTTGACATAAATTGTTTTGACTACCTTACCCTCCTCCTCATCTGAGCGCCAGTGAAGAAACAACAGAATTCTCGCGGGACCAAAAAGGCAGAGAGTGGCAGCAACAAGCCGGAAACGGAACTTCATATCTTGCCCTGAGAAGGGAAAACTTCATCTGCCCAGGAAGTGCGACTGGTCCGTCACTTTCTAAATTCCATTAAGGAAGAAAGAGGAGAAGATAAAGTCCAGCTAAGAAGGCAGGAAGACGAATAAGAGGAATACTTGACTCAACCACAGGACAGCAGGAGGCGTTTGCAGATGATATTTGGAAACCTGGATACAAGCAGATTGTGCTAATAGTGACCTAAAGGACCCAAGTTTGTCTCTTTTTTTTTCTTTTTTTTTCTTTTTTTTGTTTTTTGTTTTTTCTTCTTTTCTTTGCTCCTCCATCCTTCTCTGCCTCTTAGTCTCCTCTCTCCCTACTTCTTTTCCCCTTTCTCTCTCTTGCCTCTTCTGGCTTTCCCTCACTCTCTCTCTTTTACATCTTTTTCTTCCTTTTACATCCTTTACTTCCTTTTCTTTTCTTTTCTTTTCCTTTTCCTTTCCCCCACCCCCCCTTTTTTTTTTAATATTCACAGGACAAACTGTTCATCCAAAATAATTCAATCCACACCATGGCGGTTCCCAAGACCAAATTCGATAAGGACATAAAAGACAACAGAGGATTTGTGAGAAGACCCTCTCAAACCGAGGAGGTCAATCTTAAAGATATCCTTCAAGAGATCCAGAAACTAGCAGAAAGACAAGAAGAACACCAAAAACAATCACAAATGAAACTTGACCAACAAAATTTACAACAAAGAGAACTCTATCAGGAAATGATGGACATGAAAAAAGAAATTAAAGAAGATATTGGACAGCTGAAAAAAGAAATGATTAAATCCCTCAAGGATATTAATGATCTGAAAATGGAAAATCAAAAGCTAACTAAGACTCAAACACAACTACAAAATAAATTAGAAAGACTAGAAGCCAAGAACGAAAAAATGGAGAAACTACAGGAAAAAACGGAACAACATGAAAAAGAATTTCAATTAAGATTCCGTAATATTCAAGAGGAAACCAATGAAGACATTAGACAAATCATTATCAAACTACTAGCCAAGTCGCTATCCCAATCTGAAGAATTCATTGAATATGAGCTAGACAAGGTTTACAGAATACAAACGAATTTCTCAAGAAGAAACAAGGCCACAAGGGATGTGATTGTACATTTTGTGAGGAAAAATATACGCGATGAAGTACTGTTGAAAAACAATCGCAACCCATTAACCTACAAAGAAAGAAGGATTATAATATTAAAAGAATTCCCTCAACTAACTTTAATTAGAAGGAAAAAATACTTCTTCCTAACGGAGGAATTGAAAAGGCAAAAGATTAGATTCAGGTGGGAAAGAAACGAAGGCATTATGGTAACCCTGGAAGGAGAACGATACTGGCTCACATCTGAAGACAAAGCAAAAGACTTTTATAGAAAACACATACAAGGCAAAGAAAAACACTCTCCAGACACAACTCCTCCATCAACAAAAAGGAAAAAACCAAAAAGAGCAAGGCATCACTCTCCATTGGCTTTGAGCTCTAGGACAACCAAAACTCGGCCTGCCTTGGATATGTCGGATGTGGGAGGTGAAGACGAGGAAGAAGAAAAAAACATAACAGAGGAAGAAATAATAACCGAAGAAGAAGAAATTACCAACAGAGAAAGTAATAAGAAGAAAGAAGCACACGATGAACTCGGACAGGAATGTATGTAAATTGGAACGCCAACTGAAATTCTACTCTAATAATATTAACGGAATTAATGTACCAAATAAAAGGAGAATTTTGTTCAATCAATTAATCAAAGGAAAGTATGATTTTGTGGCCTTACAAGAGACACACATTGCTTATAAACATGAGGCCCTTCGAATTAACAGAAAAATTGGAAAAGAATTCTGCTCCTCAGATCAAAAAAAAAGGGGGGTGTAGTACTTTATGTTAACAAAAATATCCCAGCCACATTAGAGTTTAAGGATAACGAGGGAAGATACGTGGCAGTGCTAATACATCTAGACATGCAGAAAACACTTATCTGTAATATCTACGCTCCCAATGGCCCCCAACGTCATTTTGTTAGCGAATTAAGAAAACAGATAATCAATTCGGACTTTGACCACTTGATTATATTAGGGGATTTCAATAGTATAATGGATATAAATTTAGATACAAGTAAAAAGATAAAAAATAAGAAACAGGCAAATTCGAGACTTATACCACAAAACTTCAAAAAATTAAAAGAGGAATTATACCTCCAAGACATCTGGCGGATACACAATTTGGAAAGTAAGGACTATACTTTCTACTCCCACAGCCACAGGTCGTGGTCAAGAATCGACATGGTATGGCTGTCTAACTCTCTTTGCACTAAAGTAGACTATATTAATATTTTACCCAGAGATAAGTCAGACCACTGTCCAATAGAAATGCAGATAAACCAAAAAAAGATAATGAAAAAATGGAGACTGCATGATAATTTTCTTAAAAAAGAAGAAGATATAGATAAATGCAAAAAAACTTACACAAGAATTTTTTAAAACTAATTGGATCCCAGAAACAAGTGACCATATTGTATGGGACACATTTAAGGCTGTCCTAAGAGGTCACTTTATTCAACAAAAAGCGATAAGAAACAAATTGAAAAATCAAAAAATGAATGAATTTAGCAAGGAAATAACTCTAATAGAAAAGAAGTTAAAAGAGAGACCTCATGAAGAAGGACTAGCTAAACTTCTAATGGGACTGAAAAATAACAAAAGAAACTTGGAAATGGAGCAAACAGCAAAGCAACTCAAATTCATCAAGCAGTATAGCTTTGAAAATGCAAATAAGCCAGGTGCTTGGCTAGCTCGGAAAATTAAAAAAAAATCGCAAAAACAACAGATAATCAAAATCAAAAAAGAAGGAAAGATCTTGACAAGAGATGAAGATATAGTATTACAATTTCAAGACTTCTTTAAGGTACTCTATCAAAAAAATAATATAGACCCAAATGAAATCTCACAATATCTGAGCAATCAAGGACTGCAAAAAATAACAGAAAGCCAAAGGGAATTACTAAACAAAGATATAACAGACGAAGAAATTAAAAAAGCTTTAAAACTGATGAGATCCAACTCGGCTCCTGGCCCAGATGGATTTACAACAATTTTCTATAAAATTCTGGCCGAAGAGATCACGCCTTACCTAAAACAAATAATGAACTCAGTAATAAAAGAAAAAATAATCCCAGAATCTTGGAAACAAGCGGACATAATAGTAATACCAAAGAACAACACAAACAATTCGGACGTAAGAAATTTCAGGCCGATCTCACTATTAAACATGGATTACAAAATTTTTACCACAATTCTAGCAAATAGGTTTAAAACATTTCTGAATAATTGGATAGGAAATGAACAAAAAGGTTTCTTACCAAACAGGCACATGAAGGATAATGTCAGATGTGTACTTGACATCATTGAATATTACGAAACATTTCACCAAAAGGAAATCGCCCTAATAGCTATTGATGCTGAAAAAGCATTTGACAATTTAAATTGGGTTTTTTTAAAATTACTCGTAAAAGAATTGGACATGGGTTATTATTTCGCAAATGCTATTGAGGCGATCTATACCAAACAGGAAGCAAAACTATTAATTAACGGCCATCACTCAAAACTAATTCCAATTGAAAAAGGAACAATACAGGGATGTCCCCTTTCCCCTCTGATCTTTATTTTTGCTTTAGAAATCTTGATCAGGAGCATTCGGAAAGATGACCATTTAAAAGGCACCAAAATAAGAAACCAAGAATACAAAATCCGTGCTTTCGCCGATGACATTATATGTTTCATTGAGGAACCACGCTCGCAGTTATCAAAATGGATCAATAAAATTGAAAGTTTTGGCCAGCTAGCAGGTTTTTTCATAAATAAGGAAAAAACTAAAATATTGACAAAAAACATAACAAAAGAAAAACAGAGCAAATTAGAAGAATCTACGGGGTTTAAGATAGTAACAAAAATGAAATATCTTGGAATCTGGATTACTGCAAAAAACGCACAGCTACTAAAAAACAATTATCAAGATAAATGGAAGGAAATTAAAAAAGACTTACAGAATTGGCAAAATTTAAACATCTCCTTGCTAGGTCGAGTGGCGGTCATCAAAATGAACGTGCTCCCAAAACTATTATATTTATTCCAGAAACTACCCATCATAAGGACCCAAAAACCATTCGCGGAATGGAACAAAGACATTTCTAAATTTGTGTGGAAAGGCAAAAGACCAAGAATCAGATATACTGTTATGACTGATCTAACAAAAAGAGGAGGTTTCGACCTACCAAATTTAAAACTCTATTATGTGGCCTGCGCTTTACAATGGGTGAAGGAATGGACAACTTTGGAAGATAACAACATACTGACATTAGAAGGATTCGATTTGCGCCGTGGATGGCACGCGTATGTGGGATATGATAAAAGAAAGGTTGAAAAGACTTTCGGCAATCACTTCGTGAGAGCAGCACTAATAAAAGTATGGGAGAAATATAAGAAACATTTTCACAATAAAACCCCTTTATGGATTTCCCCATTAGAATCCACTCAAAGACACATTTCACAATGGGTAACCTGGCCGTGTTATAAAGACTTACTGATGAAAAAAAATGGAACCTATGAGCTAAAACCACAGGATACCCTGAAGGAGAAATTCAAAAGTATGTCCTGGTTTCAATATGCTATTATTAAAGAGCAATATATTAAGGACTCTCAAATCGGTTTCAATGACTCCAACACGATTTGGGATAAAATTATGCAATTAAAAAAGAAGACAATCTCCAGGATATACGATACATTACTAGAATGGTCAACAGAGACAGTAACAATTAAAAACTGCATGGTGAACTGGGCCAGAAACATAGGACATCCAATCATGCTAGATGATTGGGAACTAATATGGAACAAAAAGCTGAGGTATACATATGCAGCTGAACTGAAAGAGAATTGGCTAAAGGTCTTTCACCGCTGGTATATGACCCCTAAAAAACTCGGACAGATGTACAAATCCTACAACAATGCTTGCTGGAAATGCAAGATCCATGAAGGCTCTTTTTATCATATCTGGTGGTCCTGTGAAAAGGCAAAAAAAATTGGAAGATAATACATGAAGAGACACAAACCATATTAAATAGGAAATTCCCAATCAAACCAGAATACTACCTACTAGGAATAACAGATTCAGACACACAATTTGAAAAAAATGATGATATTTTATTCATGTACAGTTCAACAGCAGCAAGAATAGCATTTGCTAAAAAATGGAAATTGGCAGAAACCCCAACGAAAGAACTTTGGCTACAGAAACTAGCAGAAATACAAGAAATGGATAAATTAACATTTTTACTGAAAGAATCCAGAGGAAAATGTATCAAGGAAACAAATAGGGAAAAATTTAGAAATTACTTATCAAAGTAAAAACAAAAAGAATGACTATTACAACCTTACTAAACTTACTGATATGGAAGTAATTGGAAGACTCTTACCATACCCTCCCTCTATTACCCCATCCTTTACCCCCCTCCCCTTCCTTTACTTTCCCAACTTCCTCACACCCTTCCCCACCCTTACCTCACCGATTCCCCCTTCCTTCCCCGATCCTCGCCCAGAATATCCCCCCCTTTCCTTTTAGCCTATGTAATTGAGAAATCTTTAATAAAAATTATTTTAAAAAAGAAAAAAAGAAAATACATTTCCTGTACAAAAAATTGATTTTCTACATAAAAATCATTTCTACGGAGTGCTGTTTTCTGCACAAACAGAATAAATTTCTGTTTTAGAATCTTTATAAACAACATGTAGAGTAAAATTACATAAACACAATCAACATATTACAATCATAGCTACAAATGTAAAATAAAACAAAATACAAATACAAATAAAATAAAAGCTAAAATTTAAAAAACCAAAGAATGAAAAAAACATATCACTTCTAACTATTCAGTTGATGATGATAATTAATCTTTTATTGTACTTCCTCTAATATTAATGTGTTGTTTATTCGTTCATGACTTCATGGAGTAGCCCACGCCTGAGGTCCCTGTCGGCCATCACCGGCCCCAGCTTTAAGGTCAAGCCAGTCACTTCAAGGATACCATCCATCCATCTTGCCCTTGATCGGCTCCTCTTCCTTTTTCCTTCCATTTTCCCCAGCATCATTCTTTTCTCCAACTATTCCTGTCTTCTCATTATGTTGCCATAGTACTTCATTTCTGCCTCTAATATCCTTCTTTCCAGTGAGCAGATGGGCATTATTTCCTAGAGTATGGACTGGTTTGATCTTCTTGCAGTCCAAGGCACTCTCAGAATTTTCCTCCAACACCATCTTCCTTCACTCAACCTTCCTTATGGTGCAGCTGTTGCATCCATAGGTTACTACAGGGAGTACCATTGCTTTATGTGGACCTTTGTTGCCAGTGTGATATCTCTACTCTTCATTATTTTATCGAGATTGGTGATTGCTCTCCTCCCAAGAAGTAAATATCTTCTGATTTCCTGGCTGCAGTCTGCGTCTACATAGAAATATAAAGTCTGTCATTGCCTCCATATTTTCTCCCTCCATTTGCCAGTAATCAATCAGTCTGGCTGCCATAACCATATATATATATATATATATATATATATATATATATATATATATATATATCTGCAACCCAGATTTTGCATTTCTTCTTTCACCTTGGTTATAAGTCTTTTTGTTGACATTTACTGTTCTTCAAATCACAATACTGATAATTTGCCTGAATAGTTTTTTTTAAAACTATAATTATTGGTTGCCAATCTTGCTGAAAAGCGCTTTATAATTTTTCTTTGATCAAAGTTGTCAATTTATCAATTTCTGCCATGTCGTACAACTTCACTGACTAATCTCATGATGAAATAGTTGTATCTTTCCACTTCTATGAATAGAGCAGTCTGGCAGGAGTAATTATGTACTGAACAATCTTCGATACCTTTTGTCACATTGATTGGCCATCACAGCAAGAAAAGTTCTGGTTTCATCTGGATTTTGTATTTTAAAAAGACTTCCATTAAAAGATGAGTATCAGTCTAAAATGTTTTTGTTTTATTACTTTTCCACCATATTTAGTAAAACATTTCCTCTTTGTTATTACACTCCTAAAATATTTTAATGAAAACCTTATACAGTTAGATCATCTTTCTAGTGTCAAATGCCATCTCTACATTATTTTCCCTTCTAGGATTATAATTCAAAGTAATCTTTAACCTTTAGTCAACATTTTCCCCATGATCCATTTAAATACTGTGTCCAATACTCTGAATGCAATTAACCATGCAATCCTTAACTTGTTCATATTCCATTTCCATTTTCAATAACAATTTATGCATTATAGCAATTAAATGTTCCTCATCTGTACACAATAGAATTTGAAACACTCATCTAGTTGCTTCAAAACCAGACAATTTCTAATCCATCATATACTGCTTTAAGAGTCATCAGTATGAATACCAATGTAAATTATAACCTTCCATTTCTGATTCTTCATTTGTTTTCATTCCATATTGCTCTGCTTCCACCACCAACACAACTCTATGTGTTATCCATTTATATTTAATCTTAATTTGTTTTCCAAACAAGGTTTCCTGTGGTGATATGCATAAGGGTAATTTAAGATAGATTCTTATTTTGTATCTCTTTCATATCATTAACAGAGAACATCTAATAAAATGGTTTTAAAATCTGCAATTACTTTCAGTTTATTATTCCAGAGAAACCCTTGCCAAGCAACTCTCAGATCAAATCTCTACAATTGTTACAGTCTTTTCCCCCTTTAAATTAATCAATTTTTTTCATCCAAAAACAGCATATTGAAAAGTACCAGTGTAGATCTGAGAGCCCCTGACTGCCTCTTAGTCTTGCATCTCGTAAAACTTTGAATCTAGGCCTCTTTCCTTGCCAAACACATTTAGAAATGTTTTTGGCTATTGCTTATATTGTATGCTATTAGTCAAAATAGGTAACATTTAGAATAAAAATAACATTGTAAGTAAAAGATGGATTTTATACCTGATTTTTTTCCCATCAGCGATAGTCTGAAATTATTCCATTTTTGTAACATTCCAAAATGTTACATTTTGTACATTCCAAATTTTAACATAATTATTTTGAATCAGCTTAGATTTTTTAGAATAAATTTTGAAAATTGACTAGTTCTTCAAAAATGTCAAGTGTAAAGGATAGTAGGGAATAAGCCAAAATGAAATATTCATCTTTGCCCATAAGAATGAGATCTATAAAGATTTACATCCCCTGCAGCAGAATGTCAGAGTTCTGAAAAAAATTGTAAACTTCAAAGATATGAGTTCTAGGAACACTCCATGTGTTAAAAACTTGTTCAGAGAGTTCATGAAGTCAGTTATGCCCAGGATATACACACTAAGGTGGTGAGCACACATTTGGCCAATATGTGATAGGATCCCATCTGCATACAGAATTTTTCCATATTGTGGAAGACCTATTTCAGTCCTTTTCTGAGATGTGTATCATCTGTATTGGGGGAGAAGCATTTTCACACATTGTAGCTCACCCACCCACACAACGCAACACACATATGCATTAGTGAGTTTGAGGAAATATACACACATGCATAGTCAATGGAGAGATAGGAGCACTTTTGTTTAAACAGTTACTTGTAGATTTCTTGGAAACACTTACTTGAAACACTATCAGCAGGAACTGTATATGTGAAAACATGTTGCATTGTGAGAGTAGAAGAAATTTGACAGAGTGATGCCTTTGATCAAAGTGTTGCTGCCACTAAGTGAATGCACAAAGATGCTGGATCTATTTGCCAACAAAAATCACCCTGTGATTTATTCAGTGGCATTAAAAAAATAGACAACCAGGCCCAGTTGTTAGAGTGTTTGTTCAACAATTATTATACAAAATGGCCAGCTGCTATGATGCTTGGGGATCCTCAAGTTTTCTACAGCGTGTTGGGTATCATTTTCTTAAGAAAAAGCATATCAGATATAAACCAGATCCATCCTTTCTAATCAGCAAGATAGAAGCTGAAATGAAAAATGTTTGAATGCTGCCCTGCTTTGTAAACTTGACGAAGCTGTTATCGTGAACATCCGGAATGAAAGGGTTCTTTTCAACAAGATCTCCCACAAATCCCAAGGCTGCAATTACATTCTGGGAGATGGAAGCTTTGGATGTTTTCACACACTTTAGAGTTTGGCATTTGTGGCTTTTAGAGCAGCATGAAATATTTATGTGTTGTTCAAATGGCTCTTTTCAGTTACTATTGGATACCTACTGTGGTACAAGGATTGAATATAGAATTATGCCGAGTCTGATTTGCAGAATACATAATCTGCTTTGGCACATATTAATGAGTCTCAGCCTATCATCTGTGGCATGCAGATTCCTGGTCTTGCTGATGTTTGGAGCAAAGGTTCAGGTTTATGGTAGAGACCGTTAGATTTATTGAAATGTAATTCTGATTCTGCAAAGGCACGGGTTTAGATCTAATTTCTACTACTTAAATCTAATTTCTACTCCTAAATAGAATACCCTGGAATGTTGTCTACATTTAGGCAAGTCAAGTTAATTTAGTGGGTCTGTTGGGATTTAGTCTTCAGTCCTAAAAGTGCTACTAGAATAAATAATGATTCAGTTAGCCATAATTAACTCTAATCCTGCTGATTTCAATTGGCCTACTCTGAAGAGTGCATTCCTACACAGATAGGACCTCCAAATTCAAACTGACCAAATACTAGGACAGCTATACCTGCAGTGAAGCCTAGCGGTGTTAGTACTGACTTAGATATCCTCATCTTTCCTTAACTTTGTTCTAACGTTGTCTCAAAGCCTGAGGAGGTCTGCCCTGTAGTAAGTGAGAGAATAGTGGTATTGTTGAGGACAAAGTAGTAGTGGGTAGGAGGCTTCCAAGTCATCAGGGCAGTGTATCTATTCCAAATATAAGCCGGAACTTCAAAATAAACATTCAAGGCAATAGACCTATTTTGGGAGTAACATCGAGAACATTGGATAGCTCCTTTAAAGACAGTGATGCACTGAATCCACCCCAGATTTTAGTCTGAACTTTAAATGCTTTATCTAGGGACATTTCTGCACTGACACTGACAGCTTGGAGCCAATTTTGCCGCACAGGTGATGAGATTTTCATGCCGGGAACAAATCTCAGGTCAGGAAGATGATTACATTTACTATGTACACTGGCCTCAAACCACTTTGCAGGGTTTGCAGGGTCAGTGCACCACTGGCATACGGGTTAAAAATGGGAAAGTTCTGTAATGTTTGGATGTCTCTCAAGGTCAGTTTAATTTTCACTATAACCATTAAGCAACTTTGATAAAACCAAGGGAACTTAAAGTGCTTTTAAAATCTCATTCTTTTGGCCACATTTTTGCCATTGCCACCAGAAGGGAGGTGGTGGGTGTGGCTAATCACAGCCATCTTAACTGTAGTTTGGGAAGGCCAGGCCCCAATGGTAGAGATTGCAAAAGGCCCTGCCATAAACTACATTTCTCAGAAGCTGCACTCAGTAGCCAAATGATGGCTGAAGGACCCAAATAGTTTGCTATAGCAGTCACAGTTCATAGTTGGCCTAAATAAAATAAACAGATTGAATCTGTAAAGAGTTCTAAACTAAGCAAGCATTAAGTAACTTTTGCAAAGCCAAGATAACATACACTGCTTAAAAAAACAATACTTTTATTTTGGTCCAATTGTCATGAGGAAGGCATTGTGGGCGGCAGCTTTTTGGGGGGATAATTGATTTATTTGCTCTAAGCCAATCTTTGTGCTTTGCTGTAAAAAAAGCAATGCTCCTTATGGATGTGTCTTGAATGTGCCCTCCAACTTAATGCAGGAAGCAAATGGATGTCAGGAGAGTTTGAATGGTGCCTTTCTGCCCGGAAGAAGGGGGTCAGTCTAGATGTCCCTTGATGGTGCCTATACTATGATTTCTGTTCCTGGGTTATAAATGTCATTTCCTAATTGGTTCTGTCATATAAACATGATGAAAGTTTATTACACTGTAAATACTTTGTCTTTGCACAAGGGACGTCATCCTATAGATAGCACATTTTGCTTTGTTGGGTCTCCACCAATTTAACACAGGTTCTGCCAAAAAAAACCACAAAGTTTCTGGAGTAGAATAATGACTTTCAAAGTAAAGACCACACAATGAAATAGGGAAGAACACTTTCAAACCAGGAACAGATATGCTTTATTATTAAAAATGGTTTTTTTTATAAAAACTTTGAAAATTCTCCAAAAATCCATGAATAAGTCAAACATTCTGAAATTTGGTGAGCTAACAGTGGTAAATGTATTCTATCACTGTAACAAGTTTAGTCAGGATAACTAAAAAAATGATGGCAAGAGAAGCCCCTGAAGTTTCCCCACTGCCAGTGGTGTTTTCCCTATTGCACAGCGCCACCACCATTAACAAAGTACTTCCAAAGATTCATAAGTTTCATTAGAGTTCAAAAACCTTTACCTGAAAAAGTCGAAAAAAACTTTACAAACAAAGCACCAGTGTCCCCTATTTTTTTAAAGTTTAGAACCATTTTTAATGGTTCTCACATGCCTAATGTGCCTCATTTTTTGTGTAGCCAATTTCACCCTGGATTGGGGATTCACTGGCATCTGCTGCAGCACATTTTTTGGCGGAGACTTTTTAAAATGTGCGGTATATCCTTAGATGCATGCTCTAGTGCACATTGTAGTGTTGCATTTTGCGGCCACCATGGCCTGAAGTCGGCTTCAAACTGCATTACCATATCTACTCGAATCTAGTGCACTATTTAATGTATTGCACACTTCAACTTTCAAAACCCTGAAACCAAAAAACATGTTTGCTGGCAAGTGTAATTTGAAGCTGCAAAAAATGCACTTTTTGAAATTTACCCCCCCCCCCCCCAAAAAAAAAGTGCATTGCTGGTGCTTCCTACTTAGAGCTGGTTCTTTAAAAACTAAAGTGTTAGGACACCAAATCTTTCAGCAACTGAAAAGAAAACTAAAGAAATAGATAAGCCTTCTTCCCTCAAGGAACCTCTCCTATTATTCTGTCTCAGCATCATCATTGAGTGAATCTATGTTGTAGAATGAATGCAGTTTGACACCACTTTTATTGCCCTGGCTCAAAGCTATGGAATTGTGGTAGTTGTAGTTCTACAAGCTCTTTAGCTTTCTCTGCCAAAGAGGATTGATGCCTCCCCAAACTACAAATCCCAGGATCCCATATACTGAATAATGGCATTCTCATTGTTATCAGGCAGCATGCATTCTTACAGTACCACTTTCATTACTATGATTTAATGCCATGGAATCATAACATTTACAGAGTTTACAAGGTCTCCAGCCTTTTCTGCTAAAGAATGCTGGTGCCTCAGCAAACTACAACTTTAACTTCTAGTTAAATTGGTGCCCAACTACATTAATTTCACAGTATATATGTGCCCCAAGATAATGCCCAAATATGTATAATATGTGACCCAAGTTATTTTTGCTGTCAGAGAGCAGAATACCTCCTTATTCGATCTCCTTAAGTGCAATAGATAAAAACTGAAGGGAAAACAAGTGCTAATCTCTCTCATTTTCCCTGCAGAGAAGGAGCATTACTGTACTGTGATAATGTATGTGCAGCTCTTTGAACATTGCCAAGCCCTATATGGATGCTAATTAGTATTAATAGTATTTTTTATGGGAAGCTTATTAATTCCCTGTGCATAGTATTCAAGCAGTCATGCATAGCATGCCCTTGAATAAACAGCCCAAACCATTTCACCTGAAATGTTAAGATAATCACTTTTCCCATTGCAATGTTTGCTTTCCATTTTGGATTTTCACTGGAGCATCCGTTTAGAAATCTGTCTGAGCATTGCTTCCGTATGAAGTATTTGAGGGAGTGGGAGGTTGTGTGTTTGTGTGTTCTTTTTCTGGAATTATATGAGCCTAAATAGATCCATCCTTTCCCTGGGGATGGATGTAACTGTGTTGTTAAAATAAAGTTGGTTTGTTCAATCAAGGATGAAGAGATCCTTAATAATGATAAATGTATGAGAATGTCAGGTTTTTGTAAGGTTTGGCATACTAAATAAAAATGGCATAAGCATCTTTTCCTGGCTTGTTAAATGGTGACCATTGGATCACTTTTGTGCTGGTAGCTGGTTGAGATGGGAAGGGTGTCTCCTTTGCTTCTGTTCTTTTGGATCCTCCGTTTTCAAGCTATTTTTGGGAGAAATGAAAAAGTAAATGCCATTAGTGAAATTCTGTATAGTTATGCATTTATTTGTTGAAGTATGTAAATATTCCAATTTCAATTGTGTTTTAAAATACAGTTGTCAAGAGTGTTTGCTCGATGTGACACAGTATTTTGAAGTTGCGAATAATAGAGATAGATAGATAGATAGATAGATAGATAGATAGATAGATAGATGATAGAGAGAGGTTTAATTGCTTCCCACCCAAGATTCCAGTATGGTAATGCTGGAGCAGATGTCAGACTTACACAATTATAGGTTTACTTAAAGTTACTTTTGAAGTATGGTTCTAGCTGGGAGAGTCATAGAGTTGAAGTGCAAAAAGGTAAGTTCCTCAATCTGTATAACAGGAACCGATTGGGGTTTGTTTTGTTTTAACAATGTTAAAGATTGTCCACTGAATCCTACTGCATCTTAGAACTATTATACACTGGTAACCTTAAAGTTGGACTTCTGCAATGCACTTTACATTGGGCTACCTCTGCACCAAGTTTGAAAACTCGAATTCGTTCAAAACATGGTAGCCAGATTGGTTACAGGAATACCTAGGAGTGAGCACATTATACCCATATTAAAGTCACTCCACTATTTGCCAATTAGTTTCCAGGCAAAGTACAAAGTATTGTTTTTGACCTTTAAAGTCCTATCTGGTTTGGGTCCAGATTACTTACAGGGTTGCCTTCACCCACACAATCCACCCGTTAGGACCCTGAGATCCTCTTGGGAATGCTTACTACAACCATCCATAACCCAACGATTGACAGTCACCCAAAGGACCTTTTCATCGGCCTCCCCATGACTGTAGAATGACTGCTGGAAGAGCTCTGACAGCTAAAGGAATGGTTGAAACTTAAGATCTAATCTTATCTCCTCTGGCAGGCCTATCCAGTCAACTTTCAATCATGAGTTTTGATTTACATTCTATAGCTGCTATATTTGTATATGTGTATATGGCATGTTTTGTTATATATAGTAATATTTTATTGTGGGCATTTTATGTCCACATGTTTTGATTTTGTTGTACCCCATGTCAAACCATGAGGAGAGGCAGGTCATAAATAAAATGTATTATTGTTGTTGTTGTTGTTGTTGTTGTAAGTTACTACTACTACTACTACTACTACTACAGAATCTATGGATACTGTGCATCCTTCGAAAACTGACCAACAAATCCTGACAACAGGCAACCTATTAATACACCTATTTTACTACTTAGGAAAACTGAGATATTTAATCAGCACAATGCCAAACATACCAGTTGATACAAAAAATTATTCCTTAATTCTTATCAAATGCAGCAATCCCTAGATATCTACCATAAACTATTCCCAATGTATTAGTAGATTCCAACGTACTCTTGCTCAATGGGAAAGGGTGATGAGGAACTTTCTACATTATGGAGGTTCTGCCAGAAAATCTGCACATGAGATAAATCATTAAAAGATGTAATTTTGAGTCACGTATGTAACTTAAAAGGAGCCCCCAATGGCGCAGTGTGTTAAAGCACTGAGCTACTGAACTCGTAGACCAAAAGGTCACAGGTTCGAATCCGGGGAGTGGAGTGAGTGCCCGCTGTTAGCTCCAGCTTCTACCAACCTAGCAGTTCGAAAACATGCAAAATGTGAGTAGATCAATAGGTCTACTCTGGTGGGAAGTTAACAGCGCTCCATGCAGTCATGCCGGCCACATGACCTTGGAGGTGTCTATGAACAACGCCAGCTCTTCGTTTTAGAAATGGAGATGAGCACCAACCCCCAGAGTCGGACACGACTGGACTTAACGTCAGGGGAAACCTTTACCTTTACTATGTAACTTTAAGAAAAATAATTAAAGAACACAAAAAACAAGTGCACAAGCATTCTTCTTATGACTGGCAAAGATATTTTGCAAGCAAGATTTCCATTTTGCTTGGTTATGTGATCAAATATGTGTGATATCAAGCCAGGATGTTAAAGGAGGTTTGTTTTATGAAATGCCACCCAACTCAGCTCTGCTTCATGGATTCATTTTGCTGATTCATTAGCACATTTGCCTGAGAGTAAGTCCCACTGAGCTCAGCAGGGCCTATTTCTGATTAGACAGGCACAGAATTGCACTATTAAATTCTGATTCTTCTCTTCTCTGTGTCTCTCCCAAACAAAATACAGCATGGGATCTTTGATTCTCCTTCAGAACTAGTTCTTGGATACCTGATCTGGCTTTCAAATTAGTGATCTTTGGGGGTTTTGCAAGAACTTCTTAATTATTTTGCCATTTTGCTGAAGACTTCATAAATCAAAACACTTCAGTATCAGTCTTTGAAACATCTTTGGTTGTATGTTGGGAGAAACTTTAGAAAGGCAGAATGTAAACAAACAAATCCATTTTGACCCACCCTTGCATCTGCCTGTTGAATTTTGAGGTAAGAGCCTCCTAAAAAAAGTTTGCATTTGACCATAACAACGCATGCTGTCATGAACCTCATTAATTCTGCAAGTAGAAACAAACCGGTTTAATAAACCACAGTTTGGAGTTGGCTTCACTTTTTCAAAAGCAATCACAATTTCATCTAACCATGGTTTTTCTATATTTGGAGATTATACTAAACTTTGATTAATTAATAAAGAAAGGCAATATGAAGATGGAAGAAGTCCTTTCCTCAAGGGAGATGGGTGGCTGCAATGTCAATGAGGCAATAAATCCACCTGGAATTTTGTCCCATACTGTAAAAGAGCTGTTTAAGATACTGAACCTCTTTAGATACAGGCTTCAGGACCTTGGACAGCTCTTTTCAGATCATTCAGCACTTCATTGACAGTAGAGTTGCCCACTTCTCTTGACCAACAGCTAACATTTAATGACAGAAATTTTGGAACAAATTGTACTGGGACATCTTTCAGGATTAGGATTTGGGAAATATAAGTACTTGATTCAAGTAAATTCAGTGTTACTTGTTGTATAGCTTTCCAAGGTATGAGTTTAAATTCTTTTCCAAAGACTTCCTTAGCACTCTGGATTGATAGATTTGTGAGCTGTGGAGAGAGAGGGGGGGGGGGGGAGAGAGAGAGGATAAATTTTGCCCAATTTTCCTAAGCAAAGTAAATCCAAGTGAAGAAAAAATGCTGAATATTGCAAGATGGAACAGGCTGTGTTAAATTGATAGCATATCTTTAGCATTCTCTGATTTTGCAAATAAAACATCAAAGAGTTAAATGTAATTTACAGTTCAGTTAGCCTGTAAATGAAAATGATATGTCTTTTAAGTTGCTGCGATTTTGTTGCTTTAAAGGATACAGCTTAATAAAACACAGTTCTCTTTGAAATATCTCTTGTCAAACCTAAACACCTTGGAAACTCCCAAACAAATATCAGATTAACTTACTATAAATAGGAGTGGTGAGCTGAATATAAAGTGCCTGTACTCACCTGTTTGCTTGCGTTTTAAAATAACATTTCAGATTGGACTATTGGGCGCTTGCATTCATTAAAATGGTGCCCTCTATATGGAATGCCAGAATTGAAATAACAAAAGAGAATAATACAAAAAATAAAAATGTTGATCTCTGAGTTACAATATGTGTGTGCGTGAAAAGACAGAAGCTGAAATCTAGCAGCACTTATTTCTTTTAGCATGAACTTCCATGGGTTTTTTTATATGGTAAGAATTTTGAAAACAACCTTCACATACTGGTGAGATCAGAGTTGAATCTATTAAAACTATCCTACTACAGAAAGATGCAATTTTAGCACTGGTCATAAATCCTCAAATGATTGTCAGACAGCTCTGAGATGTGAACACGATATGTCTGTCTACCAAAAGTCAGTTCACTCAGTTCACAGTCACAAAGTCAGTCAGAATCTTTGTTGGGAAGAATTATTTTGTTACATGCCTAGTTGTGAGGATATCTCCTTAAATATATCTATATCTATATCTATCTATTCACACCACATTTAAAGGATTGAAATGTATGAATATAACCCAATTCAGCATTTCTGGAATCTATAGTAAAAAAGAAACTTTTCCAAGTTCTTGATGAGATTGTAATTACGTAAAGAATGATGGAAAGGGCACCCACAATTAGCCTCATCACACTAGTCACATCCATTCAATTCCAGGGCAAACCACACATCTATAGAAGTTTAGATGAAAAATCAGAATTTACACATATCCTCTGAAAGGTCTAGATGTGTGAGAATGTGATGATGAGCAGGGTAAACCTATGGCAATTTGTGACATGAGGCACAAAAGTACATAGCATCCTACACTAATCCAAGCCTAGGTACATAGGTATCAGAGGATAGGACCAAGTCTAATGGTCTAATGGATTTGGGAGCCTCCGGAGTCTGGAGTCACCGACAACGTCAGGGAGCAGTGAGCATTGGGCGACTGCTCCCAGCTCTTCAGCTGGTGTAGTTGAGGCCACGCCGGACCGGGTGGCCTCTGTTGGTCTCCCTCTCAATCTTGGAGGTCGCGCCGGACCGGGCGACCTCCTCGAACGTCTCCGCCGGCCTGGGAGGCTTTTCTCCATCCCCGCCTCTGCCTTGGTGGCACCTTTAGCCTCCCCTTGACTTCAGCGGGCTCCTTTCCGGTGGTGAGGCCGTGCCGAACCGGGCGGCCTCTCTCAGCTCCTGTTGGTTCCCACAGAGAGAACTGGGCCTTGGAGGCTGCGCCGGACCGGGCGGCCTCCTTGAGCGTCTCCACCGGTATTGGAGGCTTTTCTCCGTTTCCGCCTTTGCCTGGGCGGTAGCGCCGAGCGGGGCGACCATCTGCAGCCTCCCCTCGACTTTAGCTGGTGTCTTCTCAGTGTCTTCTGAGGGAGGCCGAACCGGGCGGCCTCCCTCAGCTCCTGTCTGCTCCCACAGAGAGGTCGGGGCCTTGGAGGCCGCGCCGATCCAGGCGGCCTCCCCCTCGACCTTCCCCATTGGTCTTTAAGAAGACAACCAGGCCCTGAAGCTGCATCAACCGGGCGGCCTACCACACCTCTTTGTCGGCCTTACAAAGAGAGAATCAGGCCTTTGGAGGCCGCGCCGAACCGGGTGGCCTCCCTCAACCTTTTCATCGGCCTATATAAAGAAAACTCTAGCCTCCGGAGGCCGCACCGGACCGGGCGGCCTCCCTCAGTCCCTAGTCCTCTACATCGACTGGTTCAGAGAGACCTTGGTCTTGGTGGCCATGCCGGACCGGGTGACCCCATCAATCTTCTCCTAAGACAGTTCCATTAGCCCTGCGTGGAGCAGCACCTCCAGGATCCTCAGTGTTGCAGTCGCCATCTTCTTTTTTTTTTCCTCTTTGTATATATGTGTGAGTGTGTGAGTGTAGTTTAAAGACAGGAGTGAGAAAGTTTTAACTTAATTCAGGGAAACAGTGTTGACTGTGATAGGTAGTGGGGTTGTAAACCTGGTATTAATGTCATAGGAAGTGATCACATAGGATTAGAGAGTACCTTGAGTTTACTGATTGGTAATTTGATGGTTTTAGAATGTGATTGATGGTTTGCGTATGTTGGTTGATGTATTGTTGAGTGAAAGTCCTGACGGAAATAGATAGTAGGAACGGGGTGATAACTCTGAAAGATTAGAACGGCTGAACATAGGAAGGTGTTTTTTTGAGAAAGTAATAAGAAAGATTAGAACGGTTGTACATAGGAAGGTGTTTTTTGAGAAAGCAATAAGAATGAGTTGGCAGGACACTCTGGGGAAAGGCGAACTCTCTCACTTATGTGATCTGCTGGGAAATTCGTTCAGTACCGTGTTGCAGCAGCTGGAAATACTGAAGAAGAAACTGGACCATCTCTTTAAAGGAATTTCCCTGATTGTGAAAAATCCTTCCCCGATAGACATTATAACAACTATACCAGCTAGTCTTATTAATACGAATGAGGAACTTAGCGCTCTGGAAGGCCAGGGAGGGATAAGGCTCAAGGAGCAGAAGGCAGTCAATAGGTCAAATTCTGAAGTGGCTAGGGAGGGGGGTGGGTTTTTATCAGGGGGAGAGGGTCTGGGGAGGGTTGATGGGAAGGAAACCAACAGTGTCCTGCAGAAGCCGAATAACGCCCTGCCTTCTGAATTGGTTGGACAATTTCTGGATACTTCCTGCAATTCACAAAATCTTTTGCAAACAAATAAGATAGCAGTGGAAGTTTCAGACTCTTTACTGAACAGAGGCAGATGGACATCTAAGCGAGCGGTCCAGACATCTCTCTCACAAATTCTATCCATAAGCTGGTCGGAAGTGAAGATCAAGACTATTGACTGGCTTCGTAGAGAGTACCAATCCTGGCACCGCTTCATATGCCTTATCATTGGACTTGAAGATAAAATGATAAGGGAGGAATTGTTTTTGTGTGGGCCCAAATTACAACAGTGGGGCATTACTCTCAGGAGGGTATTAGTAGACCCAGTGATTTGCCCCTTGGATATTGGGCTGAATACCGATATGCACGATTCCCCAATTTTAAGCCATGTCTGTTCTACCTCCTAGTCCCACTCTCAGTCATCACTTTTGTTTAGTCCCCTTCCCTTATTAGATGATGCCTTATCAGATGACTCCTTCTCTCTCCCATCATTGGAGAGAGGCTCCTTTCTTAAACGAACTAGCACTATTGGAGGCTTTCCTTTTCAGGACAGCTGACTAGTCCCCTCAAAGGGCAATTCCATTCAGCCATTCCATCAAGGGGAAGAGGGTTCTCATGGAGGTGGCTCCATCGAGGTGATATGGGGGAGGAGAAAGAACGGTCACTATCGACCCAGGGAGAAGCGCAACAGAGTTTTTGCGACCCTGGAGAGGATTAGGTGTGGTAGTCTACAGGACAGACCCCCCAACCTTAAGGTCCTGCTTTTGAACGCCAGATCCGTCAACGGTAAAACAGCTGTCATCCAGGACTTGATCCTGGATGAGGGGGCGGATCTGGCATGCATCACCGAGACGTGGCTGGATGAGCTGGGAGGGGTGAATCTCACCCAGCTGTGTCCTCCGGGTTTCGGGGTGCATCAACAGGCCAGGGTTGGGGGGCGGGGAGGAGGAGTTGCGGTGATCTTTCAGCAGTCCATCGCCCTGATCAGATGCACCGTTCCGCAATCTTTGAGGTTCGAGTGTGTTTTCCTGAAGGTGGGAGCCCGAGAAAGCATGGGGATTCTGTTGGTGTACCCCGCGACCCAACAGTCTCTCTGTCCGAGCTAGCAGAAGTGGTCTTCAATGTGGTTCTTGTCTCCCAACAACTTATAGTTTTGGGGGACTTTAACATTCATGCCGAGACCACATTGACAGGTGCAGCTCAGGATTTTATGGTCGCCATGACGACCATGGGGCTGTCTCAAGTTATATCTGGGCCCACACATCAGGCGGGACACACCTTGGACCTTGTTTTTATTGTGGACGGTGGGACAGTCAGAGTGGAAGAGCAAAATATTCTTCCATGGTCTGACCATCATCTGATCTGTTTAAGTTTCACCGTGGCCTCTAACCTCCGCAGGGGTGGTGGACCTACTAAGATGGTCCGCCCCAGGAGGCTGATGGATCCGGATGGACTTCTGAGGTCTCTTGGGGATCTTCCTGTTCTGCAGACTGGCGATCCTGTCGATGTTCTGGCTGATCACTACAATAGTGAGCTGACAAGGGCATTGGACACGATCGCTCCCGAACGTCCCCTCTCACTGCGTAGAGTCGAGTCGACTCCTTGGTTCACTGAGGAGCTGGCTGTGATGAAGCGTGCGAGGAGGGGACTAGAGTGCACCTGGAGGAAATCTCAGGATGTGTCCGACCAAGCACGGGCTAAAGCCGCTATTAAGGCTTACTCCATGGCTTTGCGAGCAGCCAGGAAAGCTTTCATGACTGCCCGCATAGTGTCTGCGGCCAACAGGCCATCGGAGTTGTTCCGAGTTGTTGGGGAGCTCCTGCGGCCCCCTGAGACCCAGGGGCTTCCTGATGACTTGGCAACTAGGTGCAGCGATTTTGTGCACCACTTTGCAGGCAAAGTTGCTCAGATACGCCATGAGTTGGACTCCAGCTTAATTGTAGTTCCAGCGGAGGTAACCGAGGCACCTGTCTGTCCGATTTTGTGGGATTCTTTCCGGCTTGTTCTTCCTGATGATGTGGAGGGGATTCTTGGGTCTGTGAGGGCGACCACTTGTGCTCTGGATCCTTGTCCCTCTTGGCTGGTTAAGCAGGCCAAAGAGGGGTTGTTGGATTGGTTTGTGGCTATAATAAATGCCTCCCCGGGTCAGGGGTCAGTTCCATCCTGCTTCAAGCAGTAGTAAAACCGCTGCTAAAAAAGACCTCGTTAGACCCATCTGTATGTAACAACTACAGACCAATTTCCAACCTCCCGTTTTTGGGCAAGGTTCTGGAGCGGGTGGTTGCCACGCAGCTCCAGGAGTTCCTCGATGACACTGATTTTCTGGACCGCTCGCAGTCTGGCTTCAGGCCTGGGCACAGCACCGAGACGGCTTTGGTCGCCTTGGTGGATGACCTCCGCAGGGAACTGGACAGGGGGAGTGTGACCCTGCTGGTTCTCCTGGACATCTCAGCGGCTTTCGATACCATCGACCATGGTATCCTTCTGGGGAGGCTCTCCGGGATGGGACTCGGTGGCACGGTTCTGCTGTGGCTCCAGTCCTTCCTGGAGGGCCGTTCCCAGATGGTGAAGCTGGGGGACACCTGCTCGGACCCCTGGCCTTTGACCTGTGGGGTCCCGCAAGGGTCTATTTTATCCCCCATGCTTTTTAACATCTACATGAAACCGCTGAGAGAGGTCATCCGGAGTTTTGGAGGGTGTTGCCATCTCTACACAGATGACACGCAAATCCACTACTCATTTCCATCTAACTCCAAGGAAGCCCCTTGGATGCTGAGCCAGTGCCTGGCCGCTGTGGCGGACTGGATGAGGAGTAACAAGCTGAGGATCAATCCTGACAAGACAGAGGCCCTCCTGGTCAGTCGCTCGTCGGATCGGGGTATTGGGTGGCAACCTGTGCTGGACGGGGTTACACTCCCCCTGAAATCACAGGTCCGCAGTTTGGGGGTCCTCCTGGATTCAGCGTTGACGCTTGAGGCGCAGGTGTCGGCGGTGGCTGGGAGGGCTTTTGCACAACTCAAACTTGTGCGCCAACTGCGACCATACCTCGTGAAGTCTGACTTGACCACGGTGGTCCATGCCTTAGTTACCTCTAGACTGGACTACTGTAATGCGCTCTACGTGGGGCTTCCCTTGAAGACGGCCCGGAAGTTACAGTTGGTCCAACGCTCGGCCGCCAGACTAATAACGGGGGCGAGTTACAGGGAGAGATCTACTCCCCTGTTTAAGGAGCTCCACTGGCTGCCGTTCATCTTCCGGTCCCAATTCAAGGTGCAGACCATCATTTATAAAGCCCTAAACGGTTTGGGACCCGCCTACCTTCGTGACCGTATCTCCTACCATGAACCTGCCCGATCTCTCCGATCATCAGGGGAGGTCCTCCTGTCGCCACTACCTATATCTCAGGCCCGCCTTGTAGGAACAAGGGAGAGGGCCTTTTCTGCTGTGGCCCCTCGCTTGTGGAACTCGCTGCCCATTGAAATCAGGCAAGCCCCCACCCTTTTAGCCTTCAGGAAAGATTTAAAAACATGGCTCTTCCGGTGTGCTTTCGGAGAGTAAATGTTCTTTGTTCCCCAATATTTATCCTCTAGACTGGTTCACTATCTGATGTCCCTGTCCCTCGAGGTTTTTTTATTCTGATCCCTTTCTCACTCAGAGTTTTTAATTTTTAATTTTTAATCTAGTTTTTAAATGTAGTGTTCATGCGGCCCGCCCTTGTTATATTGCTGTTTTGATCTTATGTTGTACTGTTTATTTTATGCATTGTATTATTTAATTGCATTATGTTATGGTTATATTGTATTGTCCTGGGCATGGCCCCATGTAAGCCGCCCCGAGTCCCCATTGGGGAGATGGTGGCGGGGTATAAAGTTTTATTATTATTATTATTATTATTATTATTATTATTATTATTATTATTTTATATTTCAGAAGAACAGATTTTAATTGAAGATTAGAAGGAGCTTTTTAAAAGTAAGGATGGTTTGGTAATCGAATCAGTTGCTTAGAGAGAGGTTTGGGTTCCATTCTCTGGGTGCCTTAAAAATTAGCTGGACCTATTGAGATACTTTGGCTGGAGATCTTGCATTGTTGGATTAGAAGGCTGAATTCCTGCCTCTTGCCCTATGGAAGATTTTTACACAAGCTATCTTTTTATAGAACACAATCCCCAAATGTGAAATATCTTCCTAGGATTCCCTATGCCCTTAGTTAGGGCCCTGGGGGAGTGTTTTTAAGACGTTTTTAAAGATGTTTTTAAATTGTTAGATTTTAGCCTGTTCTTGTAAGCCGCCCCGAGCCCTAGGGGAGTGGTGGCATATAAGTTTGAATAATAAATAAATAAATAAATAAATATTGAGACATCCTTTCTACTGTAGATCACATCAGTATAATTTATATCTCTACATAACATTGATATTATCTTACGTAATTAAACAATATATGGAAATAAAATATACAAGGTCATGAGCATTATGAACATCATTTGTAAGCAACACAACCTAATTTGTGTACTCCAGACCAATATGCAAATTGAATCACCATTGTCCTTCCTTTCTCCTAATTTTGCTGTGTTGTTCTCATGGGAAACAAATTCAGCAGTTTTGAGATTTTTGCTGAAATTACTCATTTCAGACCTCTAGAGGCTCATTTAGAGACAAACTGCACCTTGCCTTGACCTTCTCCACAGTTTTGAGGCTTGTGGGTACATTTGTGATGAAAATTGTGAATAATGGATTTGTTGTTTCTCTAGAATGTGAAGCTGGATCCATGATAACCACATGAATGAAAGACCTCCAAGAATCCCAGAAATTAACATCCCTGCTCTAGTCTACTAAATGCAAGGACATGGCTTTCTTAACTAAGTCTATCTTCCTCTAATGCAGTGGTTCTCAACCTGTGGGTCCTGAGATGTTTTGGCCTTCAACTCCCAGAAATCTTAACAGCTGGCAAACTGGCTGGGGTTTGTGGGAGTTGTACGTCAAAACACCTGGGGACCCACAGGTTGAGAACCACTGCTCTAATGCAACCTCCCTCTTCCTCAAACAGTATTATGTTTTTTTAATGAATCATGTTGTTCCATGATGTGTCCAAAGTATAATAGCCTCAGTTTGGGTTTCTATAGAGAGAGAAATCGGGTTTAATTTACTTTTGGAATCTTTTAATTTCCTCTTTGGTTGTCTATAAAACAGTGGTGCATGAATGATGATTAGAAACAGACATGCTTTAGACAAAGGGGCATTGTGTATTAATGTAATTACTCTACAGGTAGTAAAATGCTATATATAAATAGGCGCTTTTCAAAAATATCTACATATTTTCAATCTGGAACCAAAATAATATATTTCAACCTGGTAAGACTAGAGGGAAGTGCAGGAGTGATTCAGAGAAATGCAACAACATTGAGAGCTTTTCATATCTCTGGTATCAATCTAAAATTTACATACAAAATTAGTATGTGAAGGTTGTGCCCTAATTCTTGCCATATAAAGAAAAAAAGTTTGAAAATAAATTAGGTTTCAATCCATTTTTAAAATAATGATGTGGAAGTGGTATGGAGTGTATTTTTGATGGACTAAATGAAAAACTGACATAGACTATCAATAGACTGATTTATTCACTCTTAATTTACAGAGATATAAACACCAACATACATCACCTTTCCTGATTGCATATGCGTGGGTATTAAAGCCATACATGTCCACACATAAACTTCATTTCTGTGCCTGGACAGTTTTCAGAAATAAACGGAACAATTTTCCCCACAGCAATCAAAATGTGCAGCACACCTTTCAAACTAACAGGTATAATTTGCAGCACGTAACCTCTTGAGATATTTCTTACAAGTGGAAAAGGAGGTGAATTTGATTCTAGATTCACGACAGCTTTGCTTCCTCAAAGTTAGTGTCTGAAACTGTCACTTTCTTAGTCAGCATATTTATGTCTTTGATGTTATGAGTCACATCTTTTGACTACATTCCCTGAAGTCAGTATCCTGGGTAGTGCATTTCAAGGCTGTTGTAAAGTCCCAATCTATTCATTCAAACATATCTTTTAGTATTTATTTTGCCTCCTCTTCTTCCTGCTCTTCTTATATTTATTATTTATTAAATATATATTGTAAATAATTATATGTGATGGGAATAATTGTATAACTACAAATAATATACATAAATATAACAATATATGTTATATATCTATTTTTATTTCATATGGCACCTTTTCCCTATTCTCTGATTCAAGGCACTTTACAAAGTATAAAAAGATGCAACTATATATACATACTGTGTATATATATATATAAAGAAAAATCAAACAAAGGAGAGAAAGTGGCAATGTGGGAAAGCAAATTTACATAGCCACTCAACAGTGATGCTTCATACAGCTGAGGTATCGCAATCACACAGCACCAGTGGTTGTGCAAGCCTGCCAGTCACCATGATGCTAAATTGCCACTATCCCACATTATGTGAATGATGTGACGTAGCGGCAGTGAGCAGTAATGTCTATAGCTATAGTGAGTCAGACAGCCATGAGAACTAGGCTACAGTGAGCTGGAAGTGGTATGGAGTAGTCAGTGGAGTAAATGAATGACAAGTTCATGATAGGAAAAGGTGAGCTAGAGGATTGGGCATTTGGTTCCTTCTAGCTATGTGCTCATTTGCCTATTTGCTTTCCTGCCAATAAACAAATAGGCTCATATTTTTCTAACAATGTCCTTTTTGTCTTATAACTGTATCCAAGCCCAGATATCTACAGGGATCATTATGATCACATATTGCACCAAGTCCAGTATATGATCTAGGAGGAATTATGGATGGGTATATCCAATAAAATCTATAATAGATTTACAAATCCCTCTTTCAGTATTAGACTATGCCTCTCTTCCTCCTCATGTCACTCATCCTCCTTCTCCCCCTCCTCCTTTATATAGTGTCATGAAATGTAAATGTTGCTTTACAGTAAAATAACCAAAAAACACCTAGTAGATTCTGCCGAAGGCATGCAATCAAAAATCTATGTGTATAACATACACACAGAGAAGGAATGAGAGAAAACAAATCACATAATTATACAATACAATTGCAAAAGAAAACATCCAGATAAAGTGCACCCTGCCAATAATATAATATACATCTAGTTTAGAGCTTAAGGAAGATCCACTGGCCATGGTAGAGCAAATGATTTGGACATAGAAGGTCCCGTATTCAGCTTCTAGCATTTTCAATTTTACAAGATTGTATCCACTTTAACATGGCTGTATCCATGCAGCTGAATGGCATTATTTTTTAAATGACATAGCTCCATCTTATGGAATCGTAGGGTTTGTAGTTTGGTGCAGAGCTGAAAAAGTCCATGCTAGAGACAGCACTAAATCTCCCCTAGCAGAAAATTAGAAATCCAAATTAGAAATCCAAGAATTTTGAAGAATGGAGTCATGGAAGTTGAAGTTGTATCAAAGGGTTGCATTTATGCAATGCAGATAATATTCCAGGAAAAAGATTATGGGGGAAAAACTCTCTGACAGAGAGACTGGAGACTATCAAGTTGCTCCAGACATGGATTTTTTTTTTTTTTTAAGATTCACAGTCTGGCTAATTTCATGTGCTCCTTATCCCTTTGAAAGTTCATTTTCCTTTCCTGTAAAGTGTAGTTCATCCCACATATTTTATTCAGGCAACATTTTGAAAAGTTACTTTTTTATTAGAGCTGTCAATGATCCTGGGAACTTGTAACCCCTCTCTTATAAATATTCCAGGCGCTGGACTTGAAAAGCCATTTAGGAAGGCTCTCTTTGTTTCTTCCATTTTTCAAAGACTTTCCGTCTAGTGGTTTTTATGTGCATTACAATTTATGGAGGGGAAAGGAAGAAATAAGAGCCTGTGGGTTTTCTAACAAGACCAACTCGAGATATATAATTAGTCTTTCTTTTCCACATTAAAGCAATCCTGGTGGTGAGACATCTATTATGACTCTGAAGTCTTAATCTCAAAGCCAGGCAGGATCATGTATTTGGAAATTAGCACAGGCTTTCCTCCTCATTAGAGTAAAGCCTAACTGCATGAGCACTGAGAAGACGTGACTTGCACAAAATCAAAATGAATTGTTCTCCATCCTCTTAGCCGAGAGCCCTAGAGAGTCCTAGATAAGCTCTGTTTTTTTGAATTAAAATGTATCCAAGAGCACTACAAGTCGCCCTCAACTTGTGTGGGGTTTTAGAGGTGCAGGGGCCCTGTGAAAGTAGAAAAACATAAATACCTCAAGACTCCTTTCCTCTTTAAATTGAGACTTTGATATGTGTGAAAATCAAGCCATGGGTAGATCCCTTGGCCATGTATGAAAATAGATCCTTGTTAAAATAAAATATATTAAAAATAAGATGCCTGCTAGGGCTCCAGGAACACCCTGTAAAGAGCTGCTTGGTGCCCCAAGGAATTTACTTCCCTCTTTCACATAACCCTGCTTTCTCACTTGGAGCAGATCAGCTGCCTTTTTTCATGTGCTGCATGAATGTGGCTGAACACTCTTCTGAAGTATACATCTTTGAAGTATACAGCTAGAATTCATTTGTCCTTTTTTGAGTGGACCGCCACATCCCCAAAATCTACTCTAAATGGATCCACATTTTGGGGGGGGGGGGGTGGCGGCTGGATACTCTGGGAGCTGTAATCCAAAAACTCTGGTCCCATTTTGCCTACACTTGGCTTACAGCAAAAGCAAAATGCCTCAGGGCCCTTTTATACTGTACTAAAACCTGAGGGGAGGCAGGTTAAAACAACCTGCTTTCTTTTGGGTTGTAGCCCACAGTCCTACCAAAACTCTGAGCTTTCCTGGGTAGGGTGGGGGGCCCCTCCACTTCCCACCAGCCCCTCATTTCACCCCCCCCCCCCCAAATTTATTGGAGAGGCCTGCAGGCAGTGCAAACCTCTTTCTACAGTCCTCCTGACATGAGAAAATGACATCAGGAGGGGGGGGGGGGAAGAGAGAGGGAAATACCCCCTCTTGCATTTCTCATGCCAGGAAGACTGTACAGAGGGGCCTGTGCTGTTCACAGGCCTCTCCAATAAGTTTTGGATGAGGGGCTGGGGGCGCCATCTCACTTGTCCGGGTTTTTTGGAGCCCAAAGAAAAGGGATGGCTGTGGGGACTGAACCTCGTGACTGTAGAGGATCAGTCCCCACTCGTCCTCACCTCTAAAGACCCAAACCTTAGCTTAAGGTCCGGATCTTTAGTGGTGTTTAATTAATGCAGAATAAACCAAGAAGCTCATTTTACTTTGCGTTAATTCACTTTTACGTGTGGTGTCGTTTGGACTCCTCAGTAAAAAGTGAGAGAGGTCCCACATTTTGAGTCTGTCTGGAAGCGTCCTAGGACATGTCAGAAAGCTTGGAGAAGCACCCAACTTTGTAGAAGTGTAAAAAAAACCATTAAAGGGTGGGACCACTGCAGACTAGCCCAAAAAATACGACCCTGGCCAGTGACAACATAATACTAATTCATTGTTGGGTTGTGTGGAGAATTTCAATAGGACACAGACGGCAGTAAAACAGTGATTCTCAACTGTGGGTTTCTAGAAATTATTGAGGTTCAAAACCCCAAAGCCCAGGCCACTACAGCCAAGGAAAAGTAAAGAAGACTGGTAACAGCCAATAAAAGGAGGGAGTGAAGATACAAAGTCCCAGAGTGTTGAAAAACATCATTTTATTTGGACTATTTTGTCTTTTTTCTTTTCTCTACACCACAACTATGACCAATGGTCAAAGATTCTGTGTGTTGTGGTGGAAGAACACATGGAAGTTGAAAGATTAGAAACAACACATGCAGAACACCCTGGCCTAAGTCTTTGGGGTTTTTTCCTGACTAGAGTAGACCCCTTAAATCATTGGGATTTATCCATGTGTGGACTCACCATTTGACAATTGGTTAAATGGGTCAACTCAAGCTGGAAGTAAACAAGAATATGCAAACCGTTGACAGTAAATAAACCTGAATGAGAGCACACTTTAGTTGGATCCCATTTCTATAGGAACTGGTAACCCAATTGAAACAACTGCATTAGATGAGGCCCACTGAATCAATTCAGCATTATGTTTCATTGATTCAGTATATAGATTCTGTTGAGTAGTAAGTAACACATGGGTTTAGGCCACAATGCCTTTCCAGGGTTCTTAATTGTCACAGAAGGTTCTATGTCAAATTTGTTGAGATATGTTTTTAGATTTTTGCATTGAATGTGGAATTATATAAATAGGACCCACCCAATGAGATGGCAATAAGGGTGGCACAGCACAGAACAGGGTGACACAAAATGGAGAGAGTAAATAGAATGGACTTTGTACGGATTGTGTTACTGGTAGAAGGAGATGACATCTAAACAATTGTCTAATGGGGAAATTGAAGCAACAAGGGCACCCCCAATGTCCTAACTATCTCAAGATTTCTCTCCTTCCTTGCAAACGGATTCCAAATGAGAAAAGAATATGTGAGACTCTTAATGGAGGTTGTGCTGATTAATGGTTGCCTGCCTCCCCTTGGCAAAGAAACTTTATCTTGACTGTTTCGCTTGGCAAAAAGATTAGAAAATTTCCACACTTGGCAGAGATCCAGGGCCATTTCCCCCCATGATACCACTAATTAACAGAGCAAGATTGTAAGTCAGGAATTAGAAAGGAACAAAGCATTCCAAAGGACATCATTCAATGACTTTTTCAGTTTGTTCATATATTTTCATTGATTGAAGGTGGTGTTTGGACAGTTCAACTGCTCTCATTAAGACCCTCATTCTTTTAACTACTTATTAAGCATTACTTTTCTTACTTGTGCCAGTTCTTAATAGGACATGGTTATAAATTAAGGAAAACAAGTTGAAATAGTGGTAAAGCGATGTGACTCTTTTAGACACTGAATATATTTTTGGTATTTGTTAGTATTTTCCTCTTAATGCTAACAGAAACTACTAGTTCAGACACATTTTTTTATCTGACAAGGAAATAAATGCAGGGTTAAGATTTTGAAAAAAAAAGCATAGTTCTAAATGTATTTTTTCAATAATATCATATGCTGTTGAGAAGACACTATGTAAAAAAACTATAGGAGATTAAAAGCGTGAAATATAATGTATGGTCAGTGTAGACTCATATAATGCAATTTGAACTGAATTGAACTGCATTATATGGGCCTACACATTTGGACATTTCAAAAGCATCTGAAAAAGTAGATTGACAAATGATTAACTGGGGCCCTTTTACACTGCCATATAAAATCCAAATTATCTTATTTGAACTGGATTATATGGCAGTGTAGTCTCATGTAATCCAGTTCAAAGCAGATAACGTGTATCATCCTCTTTAATAATCTGGATTATATGGCAGGTGTAGAAGCAGCCTGGGACTCTCCCTGCCAAAACAGGAAATTCATGGAAATCCTTTCCAAAGACACTTCGGTTTACTCCTTTGACTTTAGATGGCTGGCAGAAACTATACTGGTTTTTTCCTGAGCAATACTCTGCTTTGATTTTCACTTACTATACTACAGTGAGCTTTTTCCAGCATTGTTTGAAATCATTTATCTTTGTTATTGAGTCAAGGGGCATTTTAGAACATGTAATTCAGAACCTGAAAAACACCTGATAATACATGGTGAGACAACTTGTGGTCTTCCAAAAGTTGTTCGACTGTAAAATGGGGCCCTTCAACACTGTGGAGGCTCCTCCTTTGGAGGCTTTTAAGCAGAGGCTGGATGGGCATCTGTCGGGGGTGCTTTAAATGCGATTTCCTGCTTCTTGGCAGGGGGTTGGACTGGATGGCCCATGAGGTCTCTTCCAACTCTACTATTCTATGATTCTATGATTCTACTGTCATATAATCCAGATTGTCAAAGTTGAAAATCCAGATTATCTGCTTTGAACTGGACTATATGAGTCTACACTGCCATATAATCCAGTTCAAAATGGATAATCTGGATTTTATATGGCAGTGTAGAAGGGGCCTAAGCATCTCTAGTCAACACAGTAAGGGGACTTGCTGCCGAGCAATACTTTGGGGTCTTGCACACAAGATAATTCTAGCATTACACTTTAACTGCCAAGGCTGCATCCTGCTGATTCCTGGAGTTTATAGTTTGGTGAGACACTTGTGCAATCTGGCTAAGAATTCAAATTACTATTCCATAAACTGTAAATTCCAGAATTGTGTAGGATGTTAGCTTTATAATAATGTGAAAGAGCTGCCAGTTACCTAACCCCTGTGTTAAATCTTTCAGCCTGTCAAACAGAATTAAAAATGATTGATGTTGCCAGTTTCTGCCATTATATAATGGTTTACCCTATCCGCACACCAGGTTTGTGGCCACAGAAAGTATGAGAGAAATCAGCTGACATGAGTATTGAGGAAGAGTTATTATCTGGCATTCTGTCACTGTGCCTCACTACAGAATTGCTGGCAAACTTGCTCTTCACTGTATTCATTGTTGCGCATTCATACTGTTTTTCAAACTTTCCCCCTTGTTACATTTGGGCCTAAATATCTGAAAGGCATTATATCGTGTCTAATCTTGGAAGCTAAGCAGAATCAGATTTATTTAGTACTTATATGGGAGACAGCCAATGAATGGTGTGTAGGCAATATATCAGAGAAAGGAGGAGGCAAAGCCATCTCCAAGGATTCCTTGCCTAAAAAGAAATATGAAATCCATGGGGTTGCTGTAAGCCAACAGGTGACTTGAAGGCACATACATGCACACATACATTTGGAGAAGTCATGGTTTCTCCTCTAACATTTGTTTGTAATACCAGTAGAGGACAGGGGCAATGAGGAAAACCCTATCAAGACTGAGCATGCTTCCATACAGTGCCAAAATGCATGATTAATATGTTGGATAAACAAACCTGGGACCTCAGAGCAGGTGCCCACACAGAACTGCCAGTCCTGGGCTTTCTTTTCCCACCGTCCCCACAGCCCTTCTGTGTCTTGGGATAAAATGGAGGGTGAACAGGGGACATCCGACGCATCAGCACATAACAGTGGGAATTTTTTAATAGGCCACCAAATTTCTCTCTTTCCCTAATCACTTATTTAATATTATAAAGTTTAAAATAAATACATTCAAAGACCTCTAATGGTCTCCAATTCTCTTTTCAAATCAGCTGGAAATCAGCTGTGTCTCCATGGGAGCCCGAATAGCTAATCAGCTGTTTTGGGTTTTTTTTAAAAAAAACTGGCACTGGCTAGGAGCAGTCTCCACAGGGGGAAATCCCAAACATTACATGACTGCAGGGCCACACAGCCATGGGAAAACTCAGTTTTTCTGCCCAGAACTGGAATAAAGGAGTATGTTTTTGAAACAGGTTTTCCCTCTGTTGTGGTGATTAATTGCGCATTTAACACAAATGTCATCTGGTCACCCATCTGTTCTCTCCTGAATTATAGGTACAGTAGAGTCTCACTTATCCAACATAAACAGGCTGGCAGAATGTTGGATAAGTGAATATGTTGGATAATGAGGGATTAAGGAAAAGCCTATTAAACATCAAATTAGGTTATGATTTTACAAATTAAGCACAAAAATATCATGTTATACAACAAATTTGACTGAAAAAGTAGTTCAATACGCAGTAATGCTATGTAGTAATTACTGTATTTACGAATTTAACACCAAAATATCATGATGTATTGGAAACATTGACTACAAAAATGTGTTGGATAATCCAGAATGTTGGATAAGCGAGTGTTGGATAAGTGAGACCCTACTGTACTTTGTGGAAGTGCCCTGGTATTATAGCTCCAACCTTATGGTTCCTGTTGCCCATTTCCCCTTTTACCCTAAAACTGTGGTTCTCAACCTGGGGTCCCCAGATGTTTTTGGCCTTCAGTTCCCAGAAATCCTAACAGGTTTGGTAGTTAGACCGCAAGGTGAGCTTTAGACTAGACAAGTAGCTGTGTTGACCAGTGTTGTGAATATTAAAAAGGATGACCAATTCTTCCTTCCACTTCTTAAGCAAAAGTCAGACTCATTTAAAGACATTATATCCAATAAAATAAGTAAAACGTTAAGAACTCTTTCCATATTCACAAAGTGTTTTGTGAGATAGATAGATGGAAAGATAGATCACACCACATGAGTTCTAGCTCTAGATGATACAAATTAAAGTAGAGCATTATTAATAGAAATAAAATCAGAACAGAACAAGGTTTAGTGAGTGCTTACTTTAGCTAATGGGAATCGCAATGCAAAAATGCAATTTTTCCAAGCTCTGCCCTAAATTTATATCAATCATATTGGAAGTGCAGATCACTTTCAATGTTGGAAAATATATATAAATACTAAAAAAGTATTTAATTGAAACGAATGTTTGTTTGCCTTTAGATTAAAAGCAAATTCTTCAAAGATGGGCATGCATATTGCAATCCTATTTTTAAAACATTTACCAAGCATCAATCCAAATTATTCATCCAAGAACACATTCTTTTGTCTTGATTAGTGGATTCACTTTGTTAAATATCGCACCTGTTTTCTGAATAGCAGATGTGTATTAAGGTGTCAGATGTCAAGGAAGAATTTATTATAACTTGAATGTTTCCTTCAAGGTCCCACATTTTTCCTATTTCAGTTTTATTTGCTTTTCACATAGTTTTGTTATAATAGTTTGCATTTGTTATCTTTGCTAATAGCAAAGGCTTACAACCTACTTATTTACAAATTGGCATTAATTAACTGTCAAGCTTTCTGTATTTGTGTATTTTGCACATCCTGAAAGATTATGGATCCTCAGGTCTATTTTTTAAAATGGAAGCCAGGAGAAAGGTACTCTGGAGAGAAACTATTGAATCCCATCTTTGCTGTTATTAAATAGAATCACTACTAATAACATTTAGGATTTTTGAATATTTAGCATACAAAGCACTTTTCTTACATCGGTGTGGGAAGACCGACTCCAACAATAAAAGCTGCCCTACACTGCTAAAAGTGCTTAAAAACCACAAGGGTAAGATTTTGTGACTTGTACGGTATTTAGCTTAGAATAAAATGCATTCTTGTTGCTGTTTAATCTGCTTCTCTCTCTCCAGACAGCCACAGTTTTTTCCTGGTGTAATCTATTAGTGGATTGTTTAATCTTAGGGGTTTTCAAATGGAGATGCTTAGTCTGCTGTTCACTTATATAATTCTTATGTTGTATTTATCATTAACATATTTGGAAAGGTTGTTTTGTATTGTGGAACCTTTCCTGATGTTATTGGCAAGCCAGCTTGAGCATGTTTGTTTTTTAATGGAAAGGCAGTGTATCAATAAGTATAATCATGATGATGATAATGCTGAGCTTAAGGTACAATAGGCTATTTTTAGATCCCTCAAGTAATATCCCAAACTTTGTGGCATATCCTTGCCTGGAAAAGTTATATCTGTTGAACATCTGCACTTCCTGCAGTTATTAAAAAAACAGGGCTTCTTTGAGGAGGAAATTGATATATAGATTATATGGCATTGTATAAGGGGCTTCAGTGAGTGAGTATTTGTCTTGGATTCATCAGGTTTTAGGTTCTGTTCCTGGGGATGTTTTGTCTCAGACCTTGGAGAGAGACAACTAATGCAAATTGCAAAGACAGCTTCACAGGGACATAACAAGTGTACCTTTGTGAACAGACAAGCATGGGCACATACTCGCTTCTAGCATTTTAAATATATCACCATCTTCACAAAAATATAGTTAGAAGAATGCACAGGAAGCCCCAAACTGTTTGTAAATTTTGCATTCAGTTTATTTATGAGTTAAACTACAAGCTCCGCATCCTACACTGACCATATCATGGAGTTAGAAGCTAACTTGAGACTGCAGTGGCCACAAAACACACACCACCAATGCATGCTGCAATATGCATCAATACAGTGCAATACAGTGATACAGTGCTTCAAAAAAAAAATACCAGAAAGTCCAAGTTTGACCCAAGCAGATGCCAGTGCTTTCCTGATCCAGGGCAAAATTGGCTCCATAAAATGAAGAGTGCATTATAGAGGGCATAGCTGTGCAACAGTGGGGTAGCTGACTCCTAAAAGGGGTAATTGGTTATCTTTGCTGCTGTCACATTCCCTTTTTCTGCTCCATATGCCTCTGATGCACTGATGCACATTTCTCCCAGAAAGGCAGAGCAGTTTTAGGCTAGGTTCTGTGTTTTATGTAATCAACTTTCTAGCCTCAAACCAGTTCCAGACCTGTCCATCTAATCAACTCACAGCAAACCAGTTCCAAGTTGAATTATAGCAGTGGTTCTCAACCTGTGCGTCCCCGGATGTTTTGGCCTTTAACTCCCAGAAATCCTAACAGCTGGTAAACTGGCTGGGATTTCTAGGAGTTTTAGGCCAAAACACATGGGGACCCACAGGTTGAGAACCACTGAATTATACTGTCAGTGTAGATGTGCCCTCTAAGTCTGCAGTATCTAATTTAAAATGGATCTGATGGGGATCGTGGCCATGTATCCTTAACTGAATATACAGTTGTACCTCCATGTTTGCAAGTACCATTGCTACAAGAGCCTTTCTCCTGCCACTATCCCACTTGTCTGCCCTTGCTTTTTCCTCCTCCTCCTCCTCTTCCCACATCTTCCATCTGCCCTGGAAATACCACTCCTCCCAGTTCCCTGTTCTGTCCCCTTACCGCCTTCAACTAGAGTGAGGGAGGGGGAGAACATACATGTCATTGATCCCAGCCACATGGCCCATTTGTTTTCCTCCCAGTAACCAAACATTTGACCACTAAGGACCTCATCACATTGAGCCTGAGAAGTGTATTCTCCTCACTTCTCTGCACTGCCAGCACACTGCTGGCACAGAGTCCCCCAGCACCCATGACACAGGGCTACTTCCAGCGGGGCTCTGTTGGGCTCTATACTGGCAGCGTGCTAGCAGTGCAGGGAAACGGAGTCCAGAGGAGTTGAGTGTATACCTGACTCCTAGTGCAAGAAACATGGAGGAGGCAAAGAGATAGCGAGAGACAATAGGGATGACAGATGACCCCATGACAGATAGGAAATGTAGTGTGATGCTGCCCCATGATTTCCCCCACTGTTCCCCAGCTTTGTAAGGGCCATCTGATGAGATCCTAAACCTGACTTAACTGAACACAGCTGAAGATAAACACTGGTATTATCAAAGTCTCCATTTAAAATGATGTAGGGCAGCTGTAGATGTCATGGTAAATATTCCACATATCATCCAGATTGTATTAATTACAGTTTGGTGGGCCTTGAAGTTTTTCACAGTGATCTTTGGCCCCTAATCCCCACAAATATGGGGGGACAACTGTAAAAACAAGAGTGATGCTAAACTGCATGCAACATGTTTAATGTAACATATAGTTTAGCCCTATGGTGACTGAACATCTATTTTGCTACCCGGCGTGATGTTAGAAATGCCTGAATCCTCTAGATGGTTTTAGATATTCTTGGCATTCCAGTCAGACTCTTGTATTACCATTCATGTATTCGCTTTGCTATGCTGATAAAAATGTGCTTGAATCAATGCGAGTTGAATCATAGAATCATAGAATCATAGAATAGTAGAGTTGGAAGAGACCTCAAGGGCCATCTAGTCCAACCCCCCGCTAAGAAGCAGGAAATCGCATTCAAAGCACCCCCGACAGATGGCCATCCAGCCTCTGCTTAAAAGCCTCCAAAGAAGGAGCCTCCACCACGGCCCGGGGGAGAGAGTTCCACTGCCGAACAGCCCTCACAGTGAGGAAGTTCTTCCTGATGTTCAGGTGGAATCTCCTTTCCTGTAGTTTGAAGCCATTGTTCCGTGTCCTAGTCTGCAGGGCAGCAGAAAATAAGCTTGCTCCCTCCTCCCTATGACTTCCCCTCACATATTTGTACATGGCTATCATGTCTCCTCTCAGCCTTCTCTTCTGCAGGCTAAACATGCCCAGCTCTTTAAGCCTCTCCTCATAGGGCTTGTTCTCCAGACCCTTAATCATTTTAGTTGCCCTCCTCTGGACGCTTTCCAGCTTGTCAGCATCTCCCTTCATCTGCGGTGCCCAAAACTGGACACAGTATTCCAGGTGTGGTCTGACCAAGGCAGAATAGAGGGGGAGCATGACTTCCCTGGATCTAGACGTTATTCCCCTATTGATGCAGGCCAAAATCCCATTGGCTTTTTTTGCTGCCGCATCACATTGTAGGCTCATGTTTAACTTGTTGTCCACGAGGACTCCAAGATCTTTTTCGCACACACTGCTGTCAAGCCAGGCGTCCCCCATTCTGTATCTTTGATTTCCATTTTTTCTGCCGAAGTGAAGTATCTTGCATTTGTCCCTGTTGAACTTCATTTTGTTAGTTTCGGCCCATCTCTCTAGTCTGTCAAGATCGTTTTGAATTCTGCTCCTGTCTTCTGGAGTGTTAGCTATCCCTCCGAGTTTGGTGTCATCTGCAAACTTGATGATCGTGCCTTCTAACCCTTCGTCTAAGTCGTTAATAAAGATGTTGAACAGAACCGGGCCCAGGACGGAGCCCTGCGGCACTCCACTTGTCACTTCTTTCCATGATGAAGACGACGCATTGGTGAGCACCCTTTGGGTTCGTTCGCTTAGCCAATTACAGATCCACCTAACCGTAGTTTTGTCTAGCCCACATTTTACTAGTTTGTTTGCCAGAAGGTCGTGGGGGACTTTGTCGAAGGCCTTACTGAAATCTAGATATGCTACATCCACGGCATTCCCTGTATCGACCCAACTCGTAACTCTATCGAAAAAAGAGATCAGATTAGTCTGGCATGACTTGTTTTTGGTAAATCCGTGTTGACTATTAGCAATGACCGCATTTGTTTCTAAGTGTTTGCAGACCACTTCCTTAATGATCTTTTCCAGAATCTTGCCTGGTATTGATGTGAGGCTGACCGGACGGTAATTGTTTGGGTCATTCTTTTTTCCCTTCTTGAAGATAGGGACCACATTCGCCCTCCTCCAATCTGCTGGGACTTCTCCTGTTCTCCAAGAACTCTCGAAGATGATTGCCAGTGGTTCTGAAATAACTTCCGCTAGTTCCTTCAATACTCTTGGATGTAGCTGATCTGGCCCTGGGGACTTGAATTCGTTTAGAGTGGCCAGGTGTTCCTGGACAACTTGTTTCCCTATTTGGGGTTGGATTTCCCCCAATCCTTCGTCCATTCCATGTTGCTGAGGTTGAAGATGGCTTTCTTTTTGTGAGAAGACCGAGGCAAAGAAGGCATTAAGCAGTTCTGCCTTTTCCCTATCCCCTGTCACCATCACCCCATCTACTCCTTGCAGTGGCCCTATCGCCTCCTTTTTCTTCCTTTTTCTACCAACATAAGCAAAAAAACCTTTTTTGTTGTTTTTTATGTCCCTGGCAAGCCTGAGCTCATTTTGCGCTTTAGCCTTGCGAACCTTTTCCCTACAGGAGTTGGCTATACGTTTGAATTCTTCTTTGGTGATTTCTCCCCTTTTCCACTTCTTGTGCATGTCACTTTTGAGCTTTAGCTCAGTTAGAAGTTCTTTGGACATCCATTCTGGCTTCTTTGCACTTGTCTTATTTTTCTTCTTTGTTGGCACTGTTTGCATTTGCGCCTTGAGTATTTCACTTTTGAAAAACTCCCATCCATCCTTAACTCCCTTGTTTTTTAATATCGGCGTCCATGGAATGCCGCTCAGTAATTCCTTCATTTTTTGGAAGTCAGCTCTCTTAAAGTCCAGAATGCGTGTTTGACTTGTCTTAGTTTCAGCATTCCTTTGTATTGCAAACTGCAGGAGCACATGGTCACTTGCCCCTAAGGATCCAACCACTTCAACTGTATTGATCAGGTCTTCCACATTTGTTAAGATTAGATCAAGAGTTGCTGATCCCCTTGTTGCCTCTTCTACCTTCTGGACCATAAAATTATCTGCAAGGCAAGTGAGGAATTTGTTGGACTTTGTACTCTTGGCTGAGTTTGTTTTCCAGCAGATATCGGGATAATTGAAATCGCCCATGACTACTATATCTCTTCTTTGTGCCTGTTTGGTCAGCTGTTGACAGAAGGCTTCATCAAGTCCTTCATCCTGACTCGGAGGTCTGTAGTAGACACCCACGACAAGATCTTTTTGAGTCCCGGTTCCCTTGATTCTTATCCAGATGCTTTCAAGCTGGTTTCCCGGATTACAGTCTTGCATTTCTTCTGCAACGTAACTGTTTTTGACATATAAAGCTACTCCCCCTCCTCTCCCCTTTGTTCTATTTATGTGAAAGAGGTTATAGCCCTCAATGGTTAAATTCCAGTGATGGGAGTCATCCCACCAGGTTTCAGTGATGCCTATGACATCGTATGTGTGGTGCTGTGCTAGGAGTTGGAGTTCGTCTTGCTTATTTCCCATGCTCTGAGCATTAGTGTAAAGACATGTAAGCCCCTGTGACCTCCCCTCGAACTGTTTATTTGGGATTATTGTGCTCTCTGTACTTGGTCCTTGCTGTGTTTGTGCAGCCCTCCGTTTAGCCTTACGGCGGTTCCCTGTGGTCGTGGGTAATATAGTGTTCGCCAGGCTGTTGTTCCCCTCCCCCAGTGGATTTAGTTTAAAGTGCGCCTGATGAGGTTTGTGAGTCTGTGTGCAAAAAGATGTTTTCCTACTTGTGTGAGATGCACCCCATCGCTTGCCAGTAGTCCATCCTCTTGGAAGAGTAGACCATGGTCAAGGAAGCCAAAATGCTCCTCTTGACACCATTTTCTGAGCCAGTTATTGACCTGTACTATTTTTCCGGCCCTTGTAGAGCCATGTCCTACAACGGGGAGGAGGGATGAAAAGATCACATGTACATTATACAGTTTTAGCTTTGTTCCCAGAGCTCGAAAATCATTTGTGATCTTTTGAAAAGTATGCCTAGCGGTGTCATTGGTACCTACATGAATCAACATAAGGTGGGGAGGGTGATGGGGCTTTAGGAGCCTGCTGAGCCTCTGAGTGATATGGTGTATTTTTGCCCCCGGGAGGCAGCATGTTTCTCGAGCCATCCCATCCGGTCTGGAAATGATGGCTTCCGTTCCTCTAAGGAGGGAGTCACCTACTACCAAGACCTGTTTCCTTTGAGGATTGACAGGGTCCCTTTTGTGCAAGACAGTGTGTATGTCCCCTGAAGAGTGTTCCTGTTGAAGTGAATCATGTAGGTGTAAAGTGTTGTCCTCCTCCTCAACATCCCCAGTGCATTCATCAATGACAATCCATTGAGATACATCCGAGAGCCCATTACTCTCCCAAGGATGTTCCTGTTGCTCCTGGTCTATGATTGGGGATGGAGCATTTGCATGATTACATAAGTGTGACTGTGGTGATGCACTGTCCCTGTCAGGGCTATCCCCTGCGCATTGATCCAGGATGGTCCACTGAGTGGTATCTAAGAAACTGTGGTCCTCCACAAGATGTGTTTCCTGATTGTATGTTAATGATGTAAGAATTTCAAATCTGTTGTGTAAATGCAGCTGAGCAGAGGAGTTCTGTGGAGGCTGCCTGGTCCTGCGTCTCCTTCTATGGGTGACCTCCTTCCAAGCCTGAGGGTTGTCTACCTTTGAGTTGATCTCCCCATAAGGTTCCTGATCATGGTCTTGGTGGTGTTGGTGTGATGCAGGCTGCTGATCTACAGCAGCGTGTTGTGCAGTGTCCAAGAAGAGCTCGAGTGCCTGAATGTCCTTAAGGGTCTTAATACGGTGCTCGAGCTGTTGGATCCTCTGCTCCATCAGAGTCATCTGTTTGCATTTGGAGCAGATGTAGTTGTCTAGTTTTTGTGTGAAAAAGCGGAACATGCCACAGCTGGTGCATGTGATGGGAATGTTTTGCTTTTGTTGCATCTCTTGGTGAGCGTGGTGGCCAAGTGGGATCTTTGTACAGTTAAGTAATATGCACGCACTTTATGTGCAGACTGCAACAAACCACGTCTTTGTGTATTTGTTTATGTTGCTTTGTTTCCTGTATGTACTGCAAAGGATAGTTAGTAAAGGTGCAAATAAAGCTTTCCCAGAAACTCAATTAACAGGGGACAATGCCTGCTGTCAATCAACTTAAGTACCTGGCTCTCTTTCAACACAACAGTCACACAACAGTTAGACTTTGACCACAGGAGCCAAGCCCAAACTCAGTTTAAAATCTTAGCCAAATCTTAGCCAAGTCCTACCTGAAGCCAGGGAGCAAAAATGTCCTCCTGCTTCCTCTGCTTCTGCGAGAACCAACTGCCCTTCTGGGATCAGGCTCTGGCAGAAACTCACACTGGCAAATAAAGCTTTCCCAGAAACTCAATTAACAGGGGACAATGCCTGCTGTCAATCAACTTAAGTACCTGGCTCTCTTTCAACACAACAGTCACACAACAGTTAGACTTTGACCACAGGAGCCAAGCCCAAACTCAGTTTAAAATCTTAGCCAAATCTTAGCCAAGTCCTACCTGAAGCCAGGGAGCAAAAATGTCCTCCTGCTTCCTCTGCTTCTGCGAGAACCAACTGCCCTTCGGTGTGTACAAAAAACATAACGACGAGGGAGCAAGTGCATTGCCTTTGATGTGGAAATGATCACCATCAATAGCTTTTGTCCATGGACGTGATCCCCTTGCTACTTCAATGGTTATTATCTCATTTAGTAACTACTTGGTTGAGAGTCTGAAATTGGTACACAGAGTGCTTTGGTGCTGGGTTTCTGGCTGCATTTACTGCTTCACTGAGCTTCTCTACAGATCCGGTTGTAGGAAGGCTTTTTTAAATAAGTTGCCTTCAGCTTAATTAATTAAATTTTGTAATTGTGTTGGCTCTCAGCTGTTGCATTAGGTAGAACTGGTGTTCAGCTTCAATAAGACTGCAGGGTCAGGGGAGCATTGGATGCAGTTGCTAGAAAGTCAGTTTGTTTCTTTTTAAACCATCAACTTGGCTTATTAAGCTGTTCCAGTGCTTGTGGTAGCAATGATGCTACACATGTCCATATGAAATCTGGAAAACTATACATTGAAATATAGCTATGGATACAAGCCAACAAAGATGCACATTTGAAGACGGCACAAAGAAAAGTAAAAAAAAAAAGCTTAATTGCATTTCTTTCAATGGGGGGAGGGAGAACACATGTTTTAGGCCATTTATATAATTTTAAAAATTCATACCTCAAAGGGCACATTTGGGGAGAAATGTGCCAGTATGGTATACTATACTATCCAGCTTTAAAGACATGTTAAAAATCACACCAGGCATAAACAGAATACAGAGGTGGGGAAAGGAGGTAGTTCCTAGATACAAACCTCATAAACAAATGGGTGGGGAGCAAACGCAGGTAGGCAAACAGGGTGATGGGAAGGAGAACATGCCAGGAGAGAGGTGCTGCATGCCCCTTCTAGCACACATGCCAGAGGTTCAGCACCACTGGTCTAAGGGCTTTCAGAAATAATTTATAATTGTAACTATAACAATAACCAACTACAATAGAGTCTCACTTATCTTACAGAAACAGGCTGGCAGAATGTTGGATAAGCGAATATGTTGGATAATAAGGAGGGATTAAGGAAAAGCCTATTACACATCAAATTAGGTTATGATTTTACAAATTAAGCACCAAAACATCATGTTTAACAACAAATTTGACAGAAAAAGTAGTTCAATACGCAGTAATGCTATGTAGTAATTACTGTATTTACGAATTTAGCACCAAAATATCACGATGTTTTGAAAACATTGACTACAAAAATGCATTGGATATTCCAGAACATTGAATAAGCAAGTGTTGGATAAGTGAGACTCTACTGTACTTTAGGACTTTGGGAATATCACTGTAAATAAACATAATTTTTAAACATAACTTTCCAAGCCTTGCACTCATCTGGGAAGATTGATCTAAAATATTAAAACAAGTGAATACAGCAGCAGAAGATGTTAACACCTCAAGTATGTAAGGTTCACCTTTCTGTGTGCAGAGTCTCCAGGCGGAGAATTAAATTGTGCTCAAAAGCATCGTTTTGTCATGAGCATACTACAGATTTCTTCTTCTTTTGAGTACATGCCCTGAGCTATTGCTTTTTTATTATTTCTCTCTTCTGCGTGACCTCAATCATATTCAGCAGGAGGTCAGAGAAAATTTATCTTTCAAGATAGTACTTTGGAATTAATTACCATGGAGCACATAAGTAAGCGACAATAAAAATGTGGTGAGGATGCAATGGGGACAAAGGAAATTTTTATTCACAGCTTTGGATGCAAGAAGTCAGGATTACTTACACCAATATGATTGTCAACTTTGTTTTTTTCTTTTAAAAATACTGGGATTTGTTATTCTTGTTTAGTTTAGTTCATAAAAATGTGAACTAAAGTAGTGAAACTTGATTTCTCCCTTTAATATCATAATGATCCCAACTTCATTTTGTGCCACCTATACTTAAAATTTCAAGATGAAGAAAATGTACTTCAGACATGCACGAGTTACTGCAAGGCAGAGTAGAGAAGGCAGCGCTAGAAGGACAAAGAGTGTATCTTCTTTATTATGTTGTTGTCAGATTTCCAAAATAGAAATAAGGAATAGTCAAAATCCATGACCTGCAGGGCAGCTATTAATATTTTTGTTCTACTTAAAAGTTAAATGAGTGTTGATTTCAGTTAACTTAATTCCTGTCTTCATAAGTCAAATAAAACGTACTCACCTTGCAACTGCTCCAAGGAGTCCATATGACATACAGCTTATTTTTTCAGCAGATGTGTTGTTCCCAGTCATTAATCTAGAACAAGGAAAAATGTTGGAGTGATCCCAGTGTTTTTAAGGTGTGGGCTACAGGACTGGACTGGATCTAGCCCAATCCAGCGTCCAGAGGCCTAACCACTGTATCACCAGCTTGAAACAGCTCCCACCAAAATATTGCTGCTGATGGCATTTCTGCTGGGACTAAGACGGAGCAGCCTGTTGTCACCTCATTGTAAATTATATCACTAGCAAACCTTTGCAAGGGAGCTTCTAGCAAAATGGTGGTGATGGTCCTAATGCACTGTCAGCCCATTCAATTGTCTGGGACACACTGAAGCACAGTAGTCCAGCTTGTTTGGTTAAGAGTTGAGGTCATGTATTTCTTTATAAAATTATCACGTGGGCCACCTTCATAAATCACATGATGGGCACATTTATGTCTGTATGGAAAGACAGCCTCCAGAAATGAGATTTTGAAATCTCTTTTAGTCTATATAAAAGGAAAGACACTCCAAGTTTCAAATAGAGACACCCCTTATAATAAAGGATATCTGCTGGCTCTATGAAAGACAAGCTTTCTGTCCTTCAGGTAAGGGGCATGCCTTATAATGAGGGACACCTGGCAAGCCTACTACAGAGTCATAGCAGAATGATATCTTAACTGTCATGGTTCCATCATACAGTACCTTGAACTGTGTAATTAGGCATCACAGACCAGGGGCTTGTAGTATTCAACTAAAAATAATGACTCCTTTTGAGAAACATGAAAGTAATTACTTTTACTGATTACTAATTACTTTGAGCCTTGTAAGTATGTGTAATTGTTTTTTCAATATTTTCTCCAAGTTTTGAGCACACTCATTTGATAGGTTTGGGGAAAGCTGCTTTAAAATGTTAAAATAAATGAAACACCTCAGCAGAAATCCTATCAAATGTTTCACCTGATGTTTTAAGGTTGCAGATGTTCTTTCCTATTTAGCTGTAATGTCCTACTCTGAACTGCAGCTCCGGATGTCTTTAAAAGAGAATTCAAAATATCTCTCCAAGCTACCAACCCCAAAATTTTGTATTACATGGCCATAACAGTTACAGTAGTATCACCAGCTAAAACTATGCTGAGTATATACTGTTATCTAACATGATATAAGGGAGTTTACTGTGTTGGATGGAAAATGTCCAAGGAGAGCTTTGCCCAGTTTGGACCACAGTGTGTGTGTGTTGGGGGGGGGGGGGATCCAAGTAAACTGAATAGTTAAAGTCAGTTAAGTACTTTGGACCAGTGCAGCATTAAGAAATGCTATAGGGAATATCTAGCATTAAGGGACTAATTTTCAGGCTGGCCTACTCCATCTGTTTCTTTTGTCTAAGTCAAGTTGATGAGGCTGGTAATGTTTCTTGAATGTAACACTACATATAGTACAGATCAATTTTTATCTACCAGTTTTGGCATAGGACACCTAGGGCTTCATCCCACAGGTTTCCTAGCGCTTTAGAAATGGAGCCCCATGGGAGTCCCACAGAGGCTATTATATGGCGTAAGGGCACTTTTCATGGGACTCAATTTCCATAGCATATGGAAACAAAGACCCAAACTATCTCAAACAATTATGAATACATTTGCCCCCAAGGAAATGGGAAATTGACACTTCTGTTTGATGTTTTGCCTTATGTCTGATATAAGAGGTTGTGTTTTTAATTTAATTTTAGTTGTTAAGTCATGATTTGTTTTTATATTTTGGGTTGTCAATTTTTGTTATTATGGGTGTATTTTTGTGCTTGGCATTGAATGTTTGCCTTTTATTTTTGGAATTTGCTTTGAGTCCCTCCAGGGAGATAAGGCAGAATAATAATAATAATAATAATAATAATAATAATAATAATAATAATATATCTGCCTAGAAGATCAGGGGGCAGAGGACTCTTACAAGTAAAACAAGCAGTCAAAGAAGAAGAACATGCCCTGGCAGAATATGTCAAGCAAAGTGAAGAACCTGCTTTGATTGAAGTCAAAAATCAAACTCCTCAAAACACAGCAGACAAAAAACCAGAACAAGAAATCCGCACTACAAACTAGAGCTGACAGCTGGCACAACAAAACACTGCATGGAAAGTTCCTTGACAAAATTGAAGGAAAAGCTGATAAGGAGAAGACCTGGCTCTGGCTCACGAATGGGACCCTGAAGAAGGAGACAGAAGGCCTGATCCTTGCAGCCCAGGAGCAAGCCATCAGAACAAATGCAATTAAGGCCAAGATTGAAAAATCAGCTGATGACCCAAAATGCAGACTGTGCAAGGAAACCGATGAAACCATTGATCATATCCTCAGCTGCTGTAAGAAAATTGCACAGAGAGACTACAAACAGAGGCACAACTATGTGGCCCAAATGATTCATTGGAACTTATGCCTCAAGTACCACCTCCCAGTAGCAAAGAACTGGTGGGATCACAAACCTGCAAAAGTATTGGAAAATGAGCACGCAAAGATACTGTGGGACTTCCGAATCCAGACTGACAAAGTTCTGGAACACAACACACCAGACATCACAGTTGTGGAAAAGAAAAAGGTTTGGATCATTGATGTTGCCATCCCAGGTGACAGTTGCATTGACGAAAAACAACAGGAAAAACTCAGCTGCTATCAGGACCTCAAGATTGAACTTCAAAGACTCTGGCAGAAACCAGTGCAGGTGGTCCCGGTGGTGATGGGCACACTGGGTGCCGTGCCAAAAGATCTCAGCCGGCATTTGGAAACAATAGACATTGACAAAATCACCATCTGCCAACTGCAAAAGGCCACCCTACTGGGATCTGCACACATCATCAGAAAATACATCACACAGTCCTAGACACTTGGGAAGTGTTCGACTTGTGGTTTTGCGAAACGAAATCCAGCATATCTATCTTGTTTGCTGTGCCATACAACGTCGTTGTGTTGATGATAATAATAATAATAAACTCAGCCGCTATCAGGACCTCAAGATTGAACTTCAAAGACTCTGGCAGAAAGCAGTGCAGGTGGTCCCAGTGGTGATGGGCACATTGGGTGCCGTGCCAAAAGATCTCAGCCGGCATTTGGAAACAATAGACATCGACAAAATTACGATCTGCCAACTGCAAAAGGCCACCCTACTGGGATCTGCACGCATCATCCGAAAATACATCACACAGTCCTAGACACTTGGGAAGTGTTTGACTTGTGATTTTGTGATATGAAATCCAGCATATCGATCTTGTTTGCTGTGTCATAAAAAAATAATAATAATTATTACAAACCTGCCTACAGGAGTTGGGTGTTACCTGACTCCAAACAGAGAAAAGCAGGAGAAAGTGGGGGTGGGGGGAGGGAAGATGGCCATCAACATGGTGAGGATACTGGGTGGCTTGCCATTCCAGAAGATGAGGAAAGACATGAGGAAATGGGGTAAGATGGTTCCTTCCACTTTCCCCCACTAGTGAGATGACGTCCCTAACTCTAACTTGCAACACTATTAAAATGAAAATTAAATTTCCCCTCTCTGTCACTTTCTCTGCATCTGTTTCCTTTTTTCTTTACATCTTTTTTTGTGACTCACTCACAGCCTTTCAACTGCTACCTTCTAATCAAAAATGAGAGCTACATTAGGGTTAAAAGTCACTCTTGTTCAGAAAACCACTCAATTGTAGTCACATCCCACACTAAAGGCAGTGGAAATCTGTAGGTCAATTTGATCTACTTAAGCAACTTCAGTCTTACATCAAGATGTTGTGAATTGACAAATAAATCCAAATTTTGTAAACAGGTGCTATAAACATAGCCTTAGTCCATGTAGAATCAAACAATGTAAGAGCCTGAAAAAGTCAACATTTTTCTATGAATTGGAGGATTAGCTGTGTAACAATAGGTTCCCTGGAAAATCAGGTAAAATGATTCCGAGGTTTCCTCCCATGACTATTGCATTGAATAGTTACAAAATGTGTTTGCAAGGATTGTGGTAATCAACAGCATGCCACCCGCATGTGTGGTTTTATCTTCATGCCAGAGGTATTCCAGATAATGAGTACCATGACTCCCTAGGAAGCAAAACTTGGCAAAAGAATACTTGACTTGCTTGTTCCACAGACAATGACAAATGCACCTTAACCATCCCGACCTTCATTATGTTAACCTGAAGGAAAACATGGATGTTGTTTTATTAAGTAAATAAATGAAATGAGAGAGGTAGGAAAATTATAGACTCAATTCAGGACAACAGCCATGTCTTAGCTGGGTTTTGGATACATCCAAATGGGGATTCAGATAAACATTTTTTTTCCTTCGTGTGACTTGAATTTCATACACAATGTGCACAAACCATCCAATAAAATATTTCAATTGAAGGAGATCTTAATCTTTAGCCGATTGCCCTGATATATGTGAACCATGAATTCCGGAGTGTTTCAACTACACTCACTTGCAAGCAACCTTAAATAATTCACAGGTCATTGGTCTCACATGTGGAAATGAGAACTCTACCTACCAGAGATTTATAGGTTTGCCATTACTGACATCAAGGATGGTGAACTGATATCTTCACTTATTCAAACTGTATTTTCTTCTACCACATTTTTGCTATCAGCTAGTTTTTTTTAAAAAAAAAAGTCTATTAAAATGCGTCAGAATTTTTTACATAACAAAATGTGTATGAATTCTTATATGCTTTCTCCCTAATATCTTATTTCTTTAGTTCTAAGATACACCTGTGACAACCCCCCCCCCCGCCATATAAACAATTCTAAAAACAGAATGCATCTTAGAATGTGGGTATTTTTATATATTGTATTTCTTCAGTTGTAAGAAATACCTCTCATATAAACATCTCTAAAAATTGGGTGCATCTTAGAATTGTGGCTGCTATGTATGTGTGTGTATATTTAATATAAAATGCTTTTTTCTGTTGGTGCATCTTAAAATTGATGGTGTCTTAGGCTGGATGTACACTTCAATGTCCACTGCTCTATATCCCAGGATCTGATCCCAGATTATCTGTTTATCCCTTATTATCTGGCAGTGTAGACCAGGCATGGGCAAACTTAGGCCCTCCAGGTGTTTTGGACTTCAACTCCTACAAGTCTGTTAGGGATTGTGGGAGTTGAAGCCCAAAACACCTGGAGGGCCTAAGTTTGCCCATGCCTGGAGTAGACTCATGTAATCCAGTTCAAAGCAGATAATCTGGGATCAGATCCTTTGATACAGGGCAGTATAAATCCAGCCACTGAATCAAAGAAATAATGCATATGCATTTTATAAGCATTTTTTTCTGCATGCTATATTCATAACCCAAACTTCCCTAGTCTTGGCAGAATAGGCAAATTTGCTATCTGTTTCCATACTTTATTAATGTTTTTTTTTCCATATTCCCTTTCCAAATTTTAATTGGTAAAAACCTCACATTCTATGCTCTTATGGAAGTGCAGGCTGTCCTTTCTAAATTTGTAAATGTATCTTTTGATACATTAATGGTCCCACTACATTTCTTGATTCTATGGCTTCTTAGAGGTGCAAGAACATAGACACAGAATTGACATAGAATTCTGTAAATGAATTTTTAAGGGATAGATCCAATTAAAACGTAAACATGCAGACAGGAGATATCAAATGAAATTAATGATCGAACTTATGAGCCCAGGAGATCTGTCTGTGTAAAGATCTCTGTATGAGGTGACTCTGTTAAAATGACAAATTCAGCATGGTCTTAGTAATGCATAGTATACTATGAGTTTATTTTTAGCTCATCAAAAACTAGCCTCCCTTATTTAAAATTAGATTCCCTTGTCCTCTGCACCTTGTCTTCTTCAGATTGGCTGTTCTTGCTAAAGGTATCAAAAGGAGTTAATTGGCAATTATGGCAATAAGAAGTATTATTAAAAATATTAGAGAGGACATGTTAAGCTATTCCTACTAATGAATGTCAAGATCACTTATAAAACAGGGTCAAGAAGCAAAACAAGAGCCCACGCTTTTATGGTTGTTTAATGCAATAATTTTTTTAAAAAGAACTAAACAATAACTATTTTTGACATGTTCTACTTGACAATTGATTCTGAATGTTGAGAGAATTGTGGTGGGATGGATAGCTAAAACCCCTTCTACACTGCCATAAAATTCAGATTATCAATGCAGATAATCCAAATTATCTGCTTTGAACTGGATTATATGAGTCTATACTTCCATAAAATCCAGTTCAAAGCGGATAATCTGGATTTGATAGGGCAGTATAAAAGGGACCTAAGTAGAACAAATGTTTAAGAGCAATTCCAGATTATGTTAGATAAGAGAGGCAGAGTATGGTGGTCTTTCTCTATTGTTCTTCTTTTACCAAGGAAATACATTTTTTCAAAAATGTTATTATTCACGCAAGCTTTTGCCTGTCAAGAAAAGGGTTTGTTACCCGTGATATGCTGCATTTTCCCTGAGGATGCATTTTTAAATTGTGTCTTTCAATTACATTTTATTTATTTATTTTATTAATTAGTTATAAATGAATTGCAGATATTCTGCATTACTAGCATGCACCCTGAAGACCATTCACAGGAGAAAGGAGAGGTATAACTCCAATTAAAAAAGGAAGGAAGGAGATAAATATATGAGCAGTAAAATTTTCCTACAATTTTCAATTTACGAATACAGATATATGCCTACAGCTGACAGGTTACCTTTTGGTAACTGACTCATTTCAAAAGTATTTCAAAATTACATTTCAAAACCATTTCAAAAATGCAGTAATCCGTTTTATCCAGGAATATTTGGAGCTGGGAAGCCATCACACACACCAGGAGACTGGCTGATAGTTCTCCAGTATGGTGGAATCCAAGAAAAATCTTTTCAATAGCAGCCTCACCACAGAAACAAACGTTTGTAGTTACTTTCAAAGGTAATTTACTATGGGTATTTTGGAAACTGAATAATGTCACAATCATGCCTGTGCTCCACAGTGTGATGAAAAGGGGATGGCACTTACCTGGTCTATTGTTTGTTGCTGAAGAGAGAGGTTGTGACCATTGCCATATTCCATTGCTGACATCAACAAAGGTGACCATGGTTTGGGAGCAGAGTGTGTAAATGTCTCTATATAATTATCTGGCCTGGCCTTGGATTACGATACTCAAGTAAATGGGACTTCTGTCACATTGTTGACATAAGGATTATTATCATCTCCCCAAACCTACTTTATCAGGCATCAGTTGTGTGGGAAAGAGGAGGACAATTTTACTGGAAAATGGACCATGGGTGAATGATATTACTGTTAATTTGGATAGGTTAGATTAGGGGAAATTCTTTAGTTGAGCATTTTAATTAAATAACCGATATAGGATTCCAGTCTGAATTGATATGTAACAGATTTACAGATGGACTGCTTACATTCCAGTGTTTTCCTCACCTTGAAGGTCAACCTTCTTTGTATCCCCAGTTCCTTCTCTTTCTCTTTCATCCACTTTGTGATGGCTAGGGTGACATTTCAGATTCTCCAGACTTTTCAAAGCTCACCTATTCTGCAAGATGACATAAAGATATGACAAGATGATATAAAGAAGTTGTTTTAGTTTGTGTTCAGGATTAAATGATTATAAAGAATAAAGAATTATAGATGTTAAAATGTGGGAAAATATATGCCTTTGTTACTTGTGATAGAAATATCTGGAAGCCCCCTTGTCTAAATAGTGAAATACATAATAATTCCTATCCCTTCCTTCTGTTACCGAATTGTTTTGGTCTCCATAGCTGAGCTTGGAACCATTTCACTCAATGCTAATTGTTTTAATTTTTCCTCAGGACACCTGTCTAATTTTTTTTCCTGCTGGGTAGATATTAAATGAGGCATTGATGTAACAGCAAAATCAGCTGAGATTAAATTTTGGCTGGCTGAAAACAATTCTTTGGGGCTGTTGAATTTTCATGGGTTTGGATATCATGCAGGGCATGTGCAATTGGCCTACAATCTGAACTCATGGCATAAAAACAAATACTAATCTGCCTGCATTTGTCAGTGATGCTGATGAATATTATAAAGTAAGCAATGTGGAAGTGAGCAATGAGGAAATTATTTTATGTTTTTAAGTTTTGTACAATGTTTTTATTATGTATAGCTAGATGATTTAATTGTGTGTTGATTTTTATTGAATTTGTGGGCATTGAATTTTGCCAGTTGTAAGCCCCCTGGAGTCCCCTCGGGTGAGAAAGGCGGGGTAAAATGTTGTAAATAAATAAATAAAATAATTAGCATTTTAAGAGCACACATAAAGTACAGCATAGGCTGGTGTAGCCCTTAATAATGCACACCTTGATTTTATTATTGCTTGTACAGTTAAAATGGCCTTAGTCATTTTTCATATGGTTATCAAACCTCTTAGTCAGGGTAGCAGAATAGCAATTTAAATATTTAGAGGTAGATTTGAGTGTGGGTTTGTGTCCCTAAAATGGGGTTCATTCACCTGGTTTTTTTTGAGGGAATATTCAAAAAATATCCCAAGAGCCACATAAGACTCCCGCAAAAATGAGCCTCACAACTCTTCCATTCCTCTTAATTCTTGACATGAGATAAGCTGCATGTCTTCATTGCTAATTGTGAGATCCACACCCAAAAATGCTGAGAATTTCTCCACACCTAGAAAAATGGGGCAAATTACCTCTCCTCCACTGCATCCAATTTTTCTTCACACAGACAACATAGTGCTGTCCTATGAACACAGCTTGGTATATTTTATTTTCATTTTGCGTAGGCACATTAAATTGTTCTGTTTTTTACTAGGTGCAGAAAAGCTCATATAATGTTTTGTAATACTCTAAACAGTCAATAGTTTAATGCTCTGACCAGTAAAATAGAGAGTAGAACAGATACTGAGATAGCACCATCATTTCCTCTTTGTTGGAGCACAGAGCAATGTATGGCACACCATTCCCCTATTCTTTTCAACTAGCCTCCTGCCAATATTATTCCAGTGCTAGTACGGTGGACCCTTGGTATCTACTGGAGCTTAATTCCCTTTATAAAAAACAAAATTTAAATTGCTTTTTGGATTTTTTTTTTCAAGTCGTAGATGGTTGAACCCATGAATAACTGGAAGTCATCTGTTATCAATGGTGCTAAAGATTTTGAGGAGGCACAAATAGAGGGCAAAAGGGAGAAACATGCCGAGAGGAAGGCATGTCAAGTTAACCCTTGTCATGACCACTTTACTCCTGGAAATTTATTTATTTATTTATTTATTTATTTATTTATTTACAGTATTTATATTCCGCCCTTCTCACCCCAAAGGGGACTAAGGGTGGATCACAATGTACATATACAGTATATAGCAAACATTCAATGTCATTAGACAAATAACACAGAGACAGACACAGAGGCTATTTAACTTTCCAGCTTCCGGCTTTGTGAGGGTATGCTCGATTCTGGCCACAGGAGGAGCTGTTGCTTCATCATGCACTGTGAGAACAAGTCCTTTTGATGGAGTACTTCCGCATCAGGCACGCACAATGCTGGACTAATTTAGATTAGTTAAATTAGCCTCCCCGCATAAGTGGTCCCTAAATTTTCCTACTTGACAGATGCAACTGTCTTTCGGGTTGCTTAGGTAAACAACGAGCTAGGGCTATTTAACAGTCGGGCAGTCAATCCGACTCAAGTTTTGAACTCATGACCTCTTGGTCAGTAGTGATTTATTGCAGCAGGCTACTAACCAGCTGCACCACAGCCCAGCCCCTAATTGTGATAGACCATCTGGATCCAGAATAGGTCTCTACAGTCACTTGTGGACCCACCACCAAGACTCTACCTTTTGAAGACAATCATACTCGATCAAAAGGGATCACCTATGAAGATGATGACAGAATAAGTGGATATAGAGAGCCAGTTCAACTAGTTTAGTCAGTTTCCTTGCATGGAATGGAGGGATGCATTCTCACCATTTACCGCAAGCAGCAGAAACTCTTGGCTAACTGCATCTGACTTCATTAATATGGCAGAGTTGTATTGAAACAGTGCAAGATCACATCTTGAGCCTTTGAAGGGATGTTTGCATTCATCTGCTGCTTGATAATATCGATTAACTCTCAGGCCACCTTGCGTCCAATATCTCCTTGATATCTGTAGGTGTGTGGATGTGTTAAGGATGATCTGTTGGATCTCTCTTAGACTTCTGCAGAAAACTATTGTTCTTATATGTCAAATCAGGGTAGAACTAGTTTATCTGTGAGCCTACAGTATAAACAAGCTACTACATACATTTCCTTTTGACCAGGGAAAATGTATTGCAACAAAGTTTGACAAATGCTGCCACGGGGTATTTCTGAAGTGACAGCACTGCAAACCAGTTTTCTGATCTCTACTGAACTGAATTCTAGGAGGTAACTATTTAATTATCATGGGGTATTTGGTAAAATGTCGGGAAATAAATTTATCTCAAAAACCTACATTAAAATTTGGATGAGGAAAAGTTATGAAAAAAGCTTAGGGCTGTCAATATTCCTTAAACTTGAAAATGCTTATTAAATATGATATGCTTAACACATGCTGCTGTCAGATTTCATTTTTTGGCTATGTGAAATATATGAACAGATTAGCTCATCTCTCTCCCTCCCCACAACCCCCTTCTTCTCAAGGCTTGTTTGTTTAATCCCCATCAGTATGGAATGGCTGAGTGTTATCTACATATGTTTTGTGGTGTCTGTTAATGTAGTCTATAATTTTACATAGTAGTAAAAGGGATATGTTTATTTGTCAAAGAATGAAATTCAAGCTTTGAAAGTCTAATTTTAGTTGTGCAGTTTTAAAAGAAATAAAAATGATGAGTGTTATTATCCATCTTCCTTATGTCCATTTAAAAATATAAACTACTGCTGGTTGCATCTCCTCTTCATATGATAATGTTCATTAACCCCTGACTGACGTTTTTGTGGCTACTGTTTCATAAATATATTTTACTCTAGAGAAGGGAGTAACCTAAGGAGCTCCACATTCCCAGTTGCAACCACACTATTTCAGCTAGACTTTTGGGCAATCCATATGTGGAGGAAGTACTTACCAATTCCAGTTATTACAAAATGCCAGGGCCTTCTGAGGACACTTGCTTGGAACATATAAAAATACAAACTGATCCAATGCATTAGCTCACACATATGTATTGGAACAAATGAACCAATCCAGTGTTGTTGTTTTTAAATGAGTCCTCATTCTTGTTTTGAAAATTCATTGCATTCACATTAACTACCAGACTAGAGTTAAAGTAGCTTTACTGGTTTCAAACCTCATGGAATTTTCCTATTCAGCCTTTGCTTATATTTATTGACAATTTATTTGGTTTTCTTATGTAGGCAATCTTTTCACATTTGATATCAAGGAGCTCACGTCTCTGTGTTTGTGTGTGTTGATGTATACAGAGTAAGTTCCTCATATTCATGAGAAATATGTTCCCAGCTGGACTACAGTTACATGAAACTATGGATATGACTGAATAGAATTAAATTAATGTGCAGGAGATTTATACCATAGAACTTCCTCAAGGTCCTAACAATTTCCTAGAGAGATGATTTCCCCCCAGGAATTGATAAGTGAAATTCCAGATATGAGTATCACAGCTTCATGGGTCTTACTGTATATGTATGTTATATGTATTGAAGGTGATGTGCTTGTGTAAATCACTTTTAATTTAACATGTAAATCCTTTAGCTCACAGATGATCTACTGCATTTTAAAAAAAATCACAAGAACTGCTCTCTCTATGACATGATCTATACCAAGGACTGGGAACTTTGGGTTTTCCATACATTTTAGAAACACTTCCTTATCATCAGCCATTCTGACTGGAGCTTCTAGGAATTAAAGACCAATATTTGGAAGACCAAACATTACTCATACCTTTTTTTGCATTCTGATTGCTGTGTTTTATAGCCATTTTTACACATATACATCCTTCTTGTGTTGATATGAAGGGCAAAATATGCAGAAAGGGAGCTGTGAGGTCATTAACTGTGCCCTCAACTTCATGCTTTTTTGGTTCCACTTCCATTCCATCTGTTGGCGTAGACATGGGCTGATATCAGCTATGTAAAAATTACCTGAATTTCTAAAATTTTGCAATCTTGCTACTTGAGTTCCATTCACTCTTCCTCATACACATATTCCTGAAAAATGAATGTATTGAGGAGTGTCAGCTGAGCAGAGCTGCATAACATGAGTGGAGCCAAACAATGATGTTCCTTTACTTCAATGGTGGGGAGCTCTGTGTGCACCAAGAGGTGATTCCCTTCCAGCCTCTCCACCTCTTGAACTGCAGCAACACCACAAGCTTAAGTGTCCTCTGCAGTCCTACTTACAATGGTAACAGAAAATGACATTGCATCATTTTCAGTTGCCATTTTAACAGCGATTGTAGGGAGAAGTGGAGATTGGAGGGGGGTGCTTGTGGGCTTGGGGTGGGGATATTTTGAATTTTAAGCACATTTGGGCATTTCTGAAATGCAACCAATTTTAAAATAAATTCAAAGGGGGAGGGTTGAGGATATATTTGGGGATCACAAAAATGATATCCATGGGCCTGCATAGCTTGTGAGCTACATTATGGGCCACATGAATAACTTCATTCTATGCAGGAAGTGGCTACAACTATTTACACTGCAATCTCACTTTCTCCAGGCCCAAATAGTCTGGGGGCAGGGGATGTCAATCTGGAATTTGTGGTGCCCGCTAGGCACACAAATGGCAAAGGACACCACTCATTGCCTGGAGTGACGATATCCAGAGTGATGAAGGGAACAGAGAAGGGAGAGATAAGAGGAAGAAGCAATTCCTCCTTTACCCCTCCCCTCTCTTGTGTTGCTTTGTCTCTCTAGATATTGTCACTTGGCAATGAGTGTGCGATGGACACCACAAATGAGCACTATTTGTGTGTGCCATGGACACCACAAACACCAGATCAATGGGTGAAATGTGGTTGAGCAGTGTTCAACCTGTTGTGGTGCCACTCGACTGTGCAGCCACCATCCAACTGCCTCCAGCAATGCTGATCCAGACTATCCCACTCCAGATCAGCACCACATTTTTGGCAAATGAAGATTCACCCAAAAACACATAGGAGGCAGAAGCAAAAACCCGTTAACAGTGAGGTTAGAGCAGAACATAGGCCAGAAATGCACCAGTGTGTACATTTTGCTTCCTTTTCCTATGTAACAGTTTCAACAGTGCCCCTGAAACCTAGCAGTAAGAAAAAAGGAATCACTTACAAGCAGATTGATTGTCCTGCCATTAAAGATGATGCCTTTTCCAAGCTGAAGAGCCAGCATTGTCCATAGACACCTCCAAGATCATGTGGCTGGCATGACTGCATGGAGCGCTGTTACCTTCCCACCAAAGCAGTACCTATTGATGTACTCACATTTGCAAGTTTTTGAATTGCTAGGTTGACAGAAGCTGGGGCTAACTGTGGGAGCTCACTCCACTCCCCAGATTCGAACTGCCGACCTTTCAATCAGCAAGTTCAGCTGAACTATTGGGGGCTCCCATCGCAAGAGAATGCAAGTTATTTTTTATGAGCAAGGAGAAGACTATTGACAATCCCTGTACACATGTAAAGATTGATTTTATTATTGCAAAGGACAAAATACTAGGATACATGAATGTTTCCTTTTAAAACTGGGACAGTGAGTCTGTGGTAAAATATGACTGCAGAAGATTTTTCTCTTTATAGACAGTGGCAAGAAACATGGCTCCCTTCCTCAGCGGTACAGCCACAGCTGCCATCAACTGCAACCATCTGCAGTGACAGATTTGCGTCCTGTCATTTAGAGACTCAGTGAAGCTTGTAAAGCCTCCCACCTATAGGACACATAAGTAACTTTATTAAGGACCATGGCAGTTGTTGCTCCCCCACTCCCCCTCTGACCCTTTTTTCTTTTCCTTTCCCCTTCTGTTGTTTCTGAGTATGGGCTGGATATTTTCAATCATTCACCAGCTGAATTGCCAGACGCAAGTCTGAGTCCATGATCCTTCCCAGAGGAAATCAAGTAGGAAAGAAATGCCAGGACAGAAAGCATAATGAAGCCATACACTTTAGTGACCACATGCTTAATGGTCATAATCAGATTCCTGCAGGGTGGTGGAGGATGCAGCATTAGCTTCATTTTTGGGTATTTTCAGTCAAATATAGGGTTTGAAAAACATAGATGAAAAAACAAATAGCATATGGAACTGGAGATAGAACAGCACTGAAGTATGGATGAAACATGTGGTGGTGATGCACACTGGCAATGGAAACATTGATTTCATGCTGGATCCTGTCCTTATCTATCTGCATTATAGCTGATGGTAACAACAAAGGGCCATAGGCTTGCAATCTACAAAACCAAATGTGTAACATCAGCGCCGGGTTGTACTATGACAGATCCTCCAGTTGCAGTTTGTGGACAAATAAAGAGAAGGGGACTCGTTTTTCGGAAAGATTATGGGCATGAGGAAATAAGCCAAGAGAACTGTATGAAGTATCTCTGTTTATCAGCTATTTGACAGATGCATTTCTCTTGTGTATAAACAGAATACAGTCCAGCTGCTACATAGCAGATTTTGACTGTTTGCTGAGCACAATCTACTTTTTATCACTTGATCATGGGCTTCCTCATTACATTATGCTAGCAGATTTCCAATCAAACCATTTGATAAGACAATGTTTGGGATTGCTGTTGGGGCACATGATCCTTCTGGAAGGCACATTCATGTCATAGTAAATTAAACTATGCATTTTAATGTGGGCATCAATTGACACCACTAGATTTTTTTTTTACAATGGCAGCTATTATTTATCTTTCCTTGTTCAAAGCATTTCATTCTTTTTGTTTTGTTTTGTTTTGTTTTGTTTCAGCAAACCTTTCAGTATAGTACAGCCCCCATATTTTCTGTACCAGTACCCATTGTTTCATGGGTCCAACAAAATATGTCCATACTTGGTATTTTCTGGGTCCTCTAGGTTGACTCTGTGGTTTTCTTTCACCAGATGTCCTTAATTTCAATAGGGTTCACTAATATCTATATGTTTGATATCTAAACGAAGTCCAGAAGCATGTTCCCTGTGAAGCCCGCACTATATGTCTTTTACTACCTTATCATAAAGGCTTCTGGGGAGGAAAGAGGGAGCAGCTGTGGGGAATCTATGACTTTGCACTCAGCTCCCCCTCACATTTTCCCCATCACATGAGGAAAGAGTCACCCTCGCGAGGAGGCACCATTTTGGCTATATTGGGGCCAGCACAACACGGGAAGCTTATGGCAAGGCTTTTACATAGGGCAGAGCCACAGGTGACGTTGTCTGATGGCTGCTGTGGGGCTCCATCCCCAAAGAATGCTCTAAGCACCCTAGGATGCTTACTTTGAGCCTTGTGATGAGGTTGTTAGACATCTAAACAGGCTAGAAGGATGTGTTCCAACTGTCTATGAACTGGAAATGATGACATGGTTTCAGTAATATTTCCACAAGCTTGAGAACTTATTTCTTGATCATTCAGTTACTTACTTAGTGAAGCTTTATTTAGTAAGTCATGCTCAGGGATCATGAGCGGGGAGATGTGTCTTACCTTATAATGAGAACTTAACCTAATTCACAAATTTTGAACCAACACATGAACCAAAATATTTGAACATTTGCACAAAAACGCAAACAAACACATATATAGTGAAAAAATAAGAATGATGAAAAAGAAATTAGGGTAAAGCATTCATTTCAGTACTGAAATCTAGATTTAATGGGTTAGGTCCAGACTTTTCATAGTATTTCACTGTATGTCAACTGTTCATGTATTCATAAATTCATAATAATCAGTGGTTTGTCAGTGCTTTTTCTTAAAAAATATATAGCTCATGACACCTGTTATTTGTTGATGGTTTACCATCGAAGTACTAATTAAGGCTGATCCTGCTTAACTTCCAAGATCAGAAGGAAAATTTTGCCTTCAGAGTTTTTAGGATGACATAGTAGATAAAATTAAATTGATGGAAATTATGTAATTCAGGACTAAATAAGACATAATTGATTGCAGTGAGTCTACTCTAAGCATGGCTAACTGTGGATGCAGCTGAATATAAATAAATCCTCTTGAAGTCTTATATTCTAACATTATTATACTGGATCTTGTTTGGACCAGTATGTTACACAAGGATTCCAGACTGTAGCAGATTCAAGTAGAAGCTACCTATCCCAAACCAAACTGAAGCAGATATTTTACTGATTGTTGGGAATCAACCTATATTTGCGTGTTCTCAAAACTGGCAGGTGCTTTATTTTTGTGGGACAGTGTACTTTCACTTATACTAGTCTTTATTATGAAATTACCATAAATGTATTGTACTTGTCTTTGAATGTACAGCTCCCTTAATGATAATTATTGCATTCCATAATTTTAATAGTTTTGATAGGTCTGCTATTTTTTTGCAATAAGCACTCTGAGTACCAAAAGTTATTCTGAGTCTCCCTCTATCCCCGTTTTCCTTATTCTGCCTTTCATTGTCCCATGTCTTTCTTTTCTTGTGTTCCTCTTCATTTTCTTTTTCTTTACCCCCTTATATTTATGAAATGATGGAGTATCACCCAGCTTTGGGGAGATTTGGAAAGCAGGATCAGTCCAATCAGTCTGATCCACTGTCCAGACTAGACACCCTTTCTCTGTGCTCATCACCACAGAGAAAGGGGATGGATCATGTTCATATTACCACTGCCACTGCTCTTATTCCACCACAGAGCTGCTTCTGAACCCTTAGCCATCATAGGGTCCCCTATAGCTTGCTAGGAGGAGTGACCCAGAGATGTTTGGGACCAAAGATGGCTCCTCATTTTAAAGCAAAGATGGGGGCATCACAATATACAAAATAATAATAATAATAATAATAATAATAATAATAATAATAATAATAATATGAAGTGAGGAAAAATAACAACAACAACAACAACAACAACAACAACAATAACAACAACAAGGTATAAACTATTACAAAATAAAACCCAAAACCCAGCACATTAAAAAGGTCCATATTAGTCAGAAAAAGAAGGTCTTTATTTGCCTCTCAAAAGATAGTAAGCAGGGTGCCAGTCTAACTTTTTTGGGAAATGAGTTCCAGAGTTTGGAAACAGCCACTAAGAAGGACTTCCCTCATGTTTCTACCAGATGTACCTGTGAGGATGGAGGAATAGAGAGGAGGGGCTCCACATAAGGTATCAAAACACGCCTGTTCATATGAGATAATCCAATATTTCAGAAAACTTGGACTTCAGCCATATAGCGCTCTATAGGTCATCATCATCATCACTTTGAATTGTGCACAGAAACACATAGACACTAGGCAGCCATTGAAGCTGTTGCAACAAGGGAGTTGTGCGTTCCCTTAGCCAGTTCTATAGGTATTTGGACCACATTTTAAAAAATGTGTGGCTTGGATTCAAAATCTTTCTTCAAAGTGAGAAAGGATGCTGTTATGGGAAGGCTGGTTTTCACATTGCAAGTTATGCTGACCCTAAAGCAAACCTATCACGGAGTTTTCTTGCAAAAATTGTTCAGGGAAGGGATGTTTTTGCCTTTCCCTGTGGCTTAGAAGAATATGAATTGCCTAAGGCTGCAGTATCCAGTGGGTCTCCATGGACAATTAGGTGAACTCTGATTTTCAAAGTCATAGTTCAAGTCTCAAAGCACAACATCACACAAGCTCTCCTTGCATTGCATATATTGTTATCCATAATCAAAGAACCAGCATGGTGGCTGTGGTTCCAGCCTTGGACTATGCATCTGGAGTTTCCCTGAGCCATGAAACCCACTGCTCAAGTCACAATCCCTCAGCTTCAGAGGAAGGCAAATCCACACAGAATAAATCTTGCCAAGAAAATTCTATGATAGATTCACCTTAGGGTCATAGGTTGGAAATGATTTGAAAGCAGACAAATATTACATAATTACTGAATGACCTGAGTGCTTTTGAGATGCTATTGTGGATAAGTGGTGTGGGAGGGGAACTTGTTTTTCAACAGCACCATTTTTACTCTCACATCCATTCCAACCTGGAAGCATGCAATTTGTTTCATTTATGGTGCTGCATAAGAAATGAATCTTGGAGACTCCACTGCTCAAAGGCAAATACAGTAATCATCTGCATGACTTGATTCCTTATTCCAGTAATATGAAAATTGTCAATTATGAATGAATTATGGGTGCCAGCGATACCTGTAATTTGGTTCTGTAGTTTTGTAAACATATGCAGCTGTATTTAATTGCATTTCGACAGTCATGTAATTCATTAACGTGCACCTGCAATCATCTACGGTACAGCGCTTAATGAATTTCTGCGAAGCTGGCTTGCATTCTTCATCCTTTATATTGACGATTCTCACAAGTGTTAGCGTTTAATCAAAAATTGTGCGTGTCTGCCTGGTTGATGACGGTGAGCAAGAAAGAAAGGGACGGGAGGAAATAATTCCCTCCAGATGCCAGAAACCTAACAGCTCTAGTCTAAAATTCTTGTAGATGTCTGCTAAATCATTAATTAAAATAATTGCTTTGCTATGTGAAGGACTGAGGGAATGTTATGATGGCTGAGATGAATCATTAGAAAACCACCTCCAAAGATATGAATCGCAGAGCTTTTGGCCTAATCTTTTCTCTGCTTAAATAGTAACTAATTCTGCTCCATTGGTCACTACAATCACACCACTCAGCGTCTTGGCTAACTCTTAGACTGGAAATGCACATCTCGAAAGAGAAAACCTCAAAAGACACAAAGGTCTTATTTTGGTCAAATAATCAGATACTGAAAATGTCCCTAGCCAGATATTGAAAGTTTAGTAAAAACCAACTTGGAAATAAAAGAATGGGCTAGCTCTGCCCATTTCCATTGTCAATCTCCTATTCTCTTACAAAGTGAAAAAAAGAGTTCTTTCTGTATTTGAAGAGTCTTCACACAATCTGGAACCTTAGAAAAGCCATGTTCCAGACTGGATGGGAAGACACCATGCTTAGAAGAGGCTCTTCTCTTCAGATTGTGAAGATCAATCTTAGAGAGGGTGGTGCCCGTTTGCTCTCTGTCACACACATGAGTTTTCACTACATTCCAAACATCAACTAATTACTCAATAGTTAGATCAGATATTGAAAGCTGGATACTGAGGCCATAAGAGTAAAACTGATTGGCTTTTTAGTCTAGCTATCATAGAAACGTACAGTCTCCAAAATTCCATTAAGGCTGCAGCCATTTTTATGAAAAGGAGTTGGTCTTGAAGGTTCTTATGACACTATGGCACCCCCACTTACCTGCTGTTGATGTGTACATACATATATACTCTACTATATACATGAAGGCCTTTTTTGAGTAGAGAAATTGCATAACTTCCACATCTATGCTATCTTTGAGAGTCCTGATTGTGTAGGATGTAATGATTAAATTCTTTGTACAAACAAGCCTCCTATGAGCAGATATGGTTCTGCTTTCTTGTTCATACAACTCTTAACAAGGTGAATAGAACAAAGGTCAGGTGTACATGCTGTGTATGATTTGTAGAAATTATCCTGTAGTGTTCATATCAGTTACATCTCTGCTTCATTCATGTTCAATTTATGGTTCAAAATTATGTTTTCGGTGCAGAAAATATTTCCTGTGCAAAAACATGTCACCAGTGATGAAAAGTTTTCCTGTGCAAAATGCTTTTTGGGTGTGTGTGTGTAGAAAACATTATCTCTAGTATGGGGAACATGTTTCCTGAATAATTTCTAGTACAAAAATCCTTCCTGTATCAGAAACCTGATTTTTGTGCACAAATTCTGTTTTCTGCACCCTCCCCCTCAAAAAAGAATATCTATGAAGAATTCCTCTACACCGGACTATTCATTTTCTCCTGCATTGGGTGAAAAATGCCACAATTCTTCAAGGGTTTTAATCACTGCACGAACAATTCAATTAAGTGTTAATACTTTTAGTAGTCCAAGCAGTGAGGGAACTGTTACTGCATTTTTCCGTTCAGCATATTTTACATCAAGGGGCAGCAGTGGTATCACTAGGAATTTTGTGGGGATCCCACTGCACTGGGTGGTTCCATCACAAAAACATTTTCATAAGTCCGTCTTACTCTTTACCTACAAAGCTAAAATTCTGTGGTAATTTACTTTTAATGCAAATAAACTCTATACTGATTCACTAATGCCAATACACCTTCTAATGTGCATGCACTCTGGTCAAACCTGTAATTATTACCCAATTGCTATGTTGCTTTGAATCAATTTAAAATTGCACAGTTTTATCTGCCCACTCTGCAAGCATACACTTTTTTTTGTTGTTGCTGCTGTTTTTTTTACAGTTGCTGGTTTTACCAACTTATTTCTGGTACTTTAGCTACAATATTGTGGTAATGATCTAGTACAGTGGTTCTCAACCTGGGATCCCCAGAGGTTTTTGGCCTACAACTCCCAGAAATCCCAGCCAGTTTACCAGCTGTTGGGATTTCTGGGAGTTGAAGGCCAAAAAACATCTGGGGACCTCAGTTTGAGAATCACTGCTCTAGTATGAGAGGAGATTAATGGGAGTGTCACCTTGATTTGGTGTCCCCAACCCTAGTGATACCATCAAGGGTAAATAAGCACTTTAAAAATGTGAGATCTCTTAAAGATAATCAAATCAAAACTTGCAGTAAGGAAGTATAATATAGCATAAGCTTGTTTACTACACAAAGATGCACCAAATAATGATTTACTTCCCTACTCTCCTCTGTACTAGCAATTATTTCATTTTTGTACATTACGCTGTTCATGTACAACAGGTGTGGGGGTGATGCACCTTCCAGAATCTCTTGAACTGCATCTCCCAGCATTTCTCACCATTACCCACACAAGCTATTTGGAATTGTGATCTAACAACATTTGGAGGGCTGCATGATTCCCACTCCTGGTGTAAAGATTAAGAAAGTGTGACTCCATCTCCACTGAAACTGTCCTGCTTCTTGAAGCATTGAACTAAATATAGGTTTACTGACATCTAAAATAATTTTTTGCATTTCTATAACAGTGGATACTTGTCTTTGTAGTTCCAGGGAACCCATTTTCTTTTGTGCAGCTTCTTGAGATCCCATCAGGCAGGGTTAGAGCTAAACCGCATGTGTCTTTCCTACTCTCAATCTCTATCTAGAGGGCCGCTGGTCTTGAGCTGGTAACAAGCAGCATGTATTACTGGAGTTGTCATTTTTTAGGGTTCAGCCCTAATAATGTATTTGCTGGGTTTGCATTCTTTTGATAGTTTTGCCTGCTCCTTTCCCTTGGATGCTTAAACTGTACCTCTAAATGCTCTATTGAAATTTTAAGTTATTGTATTGTTAGAAATTCAGGAACTAGAGGGACAATTTAGTGTGGCAATGCTCCACCATAGCTGCACCTCTGTTAATTCCCACTCTCAAAATCTATAAAAATTGCATCTTTTGGGGACAGCGAGTTTCCCCATATCTGTGGTTTCAATGTACCTGTGAACATTAGCTTACAACAGCACGTTTCCCACATAGCAACGATTGAGACATGTTAAAACTCTTGATAACATATTGCAAAGTAAATTATGCTTGCATAATTTATCAGGAACCAAAAGAACAAATATAAACCTTTTTGTTAAATCTGTAGAGGACAGATGATGGGAAACTCCACAGAAAACAAAACAAAACAGAAAGGCTTACAGAAGGAAGAAGTGTCAAAGCCCTCGGCAATATGCAAATGTAGGGCAAAGAGCATAAGCATGAATTGCCGGTTTGAGAATTGGAGAGTGATTCATATGACCCTCGTTTTCCTTCTTTGTGATATACTGAACTGTCAGCTCACCACAGCCGCTCCTGAATGAACACACGAGACTCTCTGTGATATCACCAGAAACTTTACTGCAGGAAACATAAACATCCGAAAAGCCAAGAATGGGAGACTCTGGCCAACCATCCTTTATATACCCTCCCCCTCATTTGAAAAGTCTCTTCCCGCTCAGTAAAACCCCGCGCAAATTCCCCGCCAAGTCCAGCAGCCGTTTCTTCTCCGAGTCCTGAGATGCAGGTGTCTTATCAATGTCAGTGACCCTGAAACTCAGAGCCACATACAGGCTCTAGTAGCAGGGTTCTGACATGGCGTCCTCCTCCCCTTCGTCCTGGAAGGAAAAGATTAAACACAACTATTGTTCTCCGCTGTCCAGAGTTCCTTTATACTTTTTTAACAGACTGCAATGGAATACCGGGTGTACCTTCCCTAGGTCCTTGGGTAGCTACAGCTCATAGGTCACTTCGTTTATTCTTTTCGCTACCCTGAACGGCCCTATATAGCGTGGAGCCAATTTCTTAGATGGGAACCCCAATTTCAGGTTTTTTGTGCTCAGCCAAACCAGATCTCCTTCGCCCAATTTGTCCCCCTCTCGGCGCCTACGATCTGCAAAGAGCTTGTACTTCTTTTGTGTTTCCCTCAATGCCTCCACCACGGTCTGCCACCCTTGCTTAATTTTGGCCGGCCATTCCTTGTCGGTCTGGCCCTCTCCTTCCTTCCACTCGGGTAGCCTGGGGAAAGGTGCCACCTCCTGTCCGTATACTATTTCGAATGGGGCACGACCTGTGGCCGAATGTACGGCCCCGTTAAAAGCCATCTCAGCAAACGGAAGAAGGTCCGCCCAATCGTCCTGTCTATAATTGGTGTACATCCTCAAGAATTGGCACAGTGTCTGTTGGGTACGTTCGACCCCCCCGTTGGTCGCGGGATGAAAAGCCGAGCTCAGATTCCTTTCCGCTCCTAACAGCTGTAAGAATTTTCCCCAAAATTTTGCAGTGAATTGGACTCCCCGGTCGCTAATTATTTTGTCGGGGCACCCATGTAGGCGATATACATGCTTCACATACAAATCAGCGAGCTTTTCAGCCGAGGGGAGTTTTGGCAGGGCCACAAAGTGTGCCTGTTTTGAGAATAGGTCCAATATTGTCCAAATGTATCTGTGGCCTCTGCTGGGGGGTAGTTCGCCTACAAAATCCATTGCCACGCATTCCCATGGCCTCATGGGCTCCACCACCTTCTGCAATAGCCCCTGGGGCTTCCCAGGTGGTGTCTTGCCCTCTGCACATAATTCACACTGCGTGACGTACCCCCTGGCGTCTTTCCTCATTCTGGGCCACCAGCATTGTTTGGCCAACAGTTTAATAGTCCTGGTGGGGCCTAGATGACCTGCACCCTTGTTATCGTGGCATTTCCTTAACATTTCTTGTCTTAAACATTCAGGAATATACAATTTCTTATTAACAAACACCAAATCCCCACACAGTTCTCCCTGTTCTTTGTTCGTTTGTAACCATTTGTCCCTTCCATATGCTCGCTTCAACTCTTCCTCCCATATTTCTCCTCCCCCCGTGGAAATGGCAGTGCGTTTGTTTTCTTTGGCTGCTTGTGCTCGAGTCAGTACTGCCAGGCCCCATTGCTTATCTAGGAAAAGGCTCCCCTCAGATTCCTGAATTCCTCCCCCGTGCTGAGGCATCCGGGAGAGAGCGTCAGCGAGTATGTTGTGTTTCCCCTGGAAGAACTTGAGTCTGAAATCAAAACGGCTGAAATATTGGGCCCATCTAATCTGCTTCGCTGATAGTTTACGAGGGGATCTCAGATACTGTAAATTTCTATGATCAGTCCACCCCTCAAACGGTGTTCCACTTCCTTCCAGGAAGTGTCTCCAGCACTCTAGTGCTTTCAGAATCGCTAAGGCTTCTCTCTCCCAAATCGGCCAGTTTTTTTCTGTATCGCTAAATTTTTTCGACAGATAGCCACATGGCTTCAGGTTCCCCCCCTCGTCTTTCTGCAGCAGAACTGCCCCATATGCCCGGTTTGACGCATCGCAATGTAGTACAAAGGCCTTAGACATATCAGGGTGCTGTAGGACAGGCTCCTCGGTAAAACGCTTTTTTAGGGCTTCGAAAGCTTCCTGGCATTCTATTGTCCAGGTCAGTTTGGCCCCTGGGGCCTTCACTTTGGCTGTTTCTCCCCTGCCTTTAGTCTTTAACAAATCCGTTAATGGCAAAGTGAGGCGCGCAAAGTCCTTGATAAATGTTCTATAGAAGTTTGCGAACCCCAGGAAGGATTGCAGCTGCTTCCGTGTTCTGGGGGCTTCCCACCCCCTTACGTCTTCCACCTTCGCAGGGTCCATCGCCACTCCCTGGGAGGAAATCCTATACCCCAGAAAGTCTATCTGGTCTTTATTGAACTCGCACTTGGCAAGCTTCGCATATAGCTTCGCTTCCCTCAACTTTTGTAGGACTTCCCTGACTAGTTCTATGTGTTGCTCCTTGGTCCGAGACATTATCAATATGTCATCTAAAAAAATAAAGACTCCCTTGTACAATAATGGATGCAACACTTCGTTGATTAATTGCATGAACGCGGCCCCTCCCCCGCATAAACCGAATGGGAGCACACAATAATTGAATAATCCGAAGGCGCAGGAGAAGGCCGTCTTCCACCTGTCCTCTGGTTTGATCTGCAATTTATGGTAAGCCTCAATTAAATCCAATTTAGTGAATATCTGTCCCTCCGATAACTGGGCGATCAAGTCCTTCACTAAGGGTAGAGGGTATTTATTTACAGTACTGATTGCATTCAGGCCCCTGTAGTCAATGCAGAGCCTCAGCGTTTTGTCCTTTTTCCTCCTAAACAACACAGGGGCCCCTAAAGGGGAGTTCGAAGGTTCTATGAAACCTCTCGCTAGGTTTTTATCAATGTACTTTCTCAGTTCCTCCTTTTCCCTAGCCGACATCGGGTATATCTTTGCCTTGGGAAGCTCTGCTCCTGGGACTAGCTCTATTTTCACTTCAACTCTCCGCTTCGGTGGGAAATTGTCTGCTTCCTTCTCGTCAAACACGTCCACAAAATCCCGATACTCTGGGGGTAATTTATCTGCCAGTTCTGCTATTCTGATAGAGTCTTCCTCCCCCCTTTTCCCCGGCTCCCTCTCAACTTCCTGGCTCCCTTCTTCCAAACTCATCCCGAAAATCATGCTCTTATCCTCCCAGTTGATTTGCGGGTTGGCCTGCCCCAGCCACGGCATGCCTAGTATAACATTATAGCTGGCTATTTGTGATATCACAAATGACACCTTTCCTTCCCAACTCCCTATCTTACACTTTACATCTTCGGCACTGTATCTAGCTAACGATCCTGATGCTGTGGATCCGTCCAACTGCGAAAATGCTATTGGGGATTCTAGGTTCATCCTTTCGCATCCTAACCCCTCGGCTAATTCAGGGGAAATGATGTTCCTGGAACATCCACAATCCACAAACGCTTTGCAGGTTGCTTGTTTGCTGCCATTTTCAAGCTGAATGGGGACCACTATCATAGCTTTGTCCTGACTTACCAACCCCCCCGAATGGTGCCTCATCGGTGTTTCTTCCTCGGCGCGTTTTCCTGCCACGGCTCTTGGTTTGGGCTGGCCTCCGCTTTCCCCTTTTCTCTGCCAGCACTCGGCAGCTCTGTGGCCCAACCGGCCGCACACAAAGCAGCCACTTCTGCTGGCGCTCACGTTCCCTGTCGGCTCCGCTCTCCTCCCGGCTGGGGCTGATCCCTCCTTCCGGCTCCCCTCTTTCATCTGCGGCCGTTGCTGTAGCCCTCCTCGGTGCCTCCTCGCCTGGGCCAGCGATGTCTCGACGCGCCCCGCCAGCTGAATCCATCCGCGCAGTGTGTCAGGCTCATCACGATGCACCGCCCAGGAGAGGATCTCCCGCCTGAGCCCCTCTTTGAAGAGTTCCATCTTTGTCACTGCAGACCATTCCGGCACCTTTTCGGCGAGGCATTGGAATTCCTCCGCATACTCAGATACCGACCTCTGCCCCTGGGAGACGGTCTTCAACTTCTCCCTCGCCCGGATCTGCTCCAATGGATCTCGGAAACGGGTCTCCAGGGCCCCCATAAAGCGTCGGACTGACCCCAGACATGGGTCGCGCCGCGCGTGCAGCTGAACGTACCAGCTAGCCGCTCCCCTCTTCAACACTGCACCAATGGCCCGGACCCGGCTGGATTCCGTTCTAAAAGTGTGAGCATTGTCCTCCATATAGCCCCTCACCGTGGTAAGGAAAAAGTCCAGTTCAGAGGACTCTCCCCCAAACTCGATCCTTAGTTCCTCTCGTCTCGGTAGGGGTCCCTGTGGTGGCAATCCCCAATCCTCCGCCCGTCGCAAGCCCCCTTGCGGACCAGTGGGCCCCGCTGCTGTTTCTCTTGGCCCTGTGCCACGCCCGGCATTCGCCAGGGGCACCAGGGTCTCAGCTGGGAGCGTAGCCGGGATTCTCGGAGGCTTTTCCCCTTCGTCGTCACTCTCCTCCACCCGCGTCAGGCTTGTTTGGGTCTTGGGCCGGGCGCCGGGCTCCTTTCGCATTTCCCTTCCCTTCGGTGCTGGGAGGTCTGCAAAGCCCTGGCTGCTTCCCACGCTCACGTCCCACATTGAGCCAGCCCGAAGTTCCCTTCCTCTCTCTGGCTCCGCCAAAAACGCCAGGCGCTCCATCGCCCTCGACATCACTGCCAGGGTGGTCTCCATCGCCGACATCCTCTCCTCCAGAAACACCATCCTTTGTGGGCCTGGGGAAGGTGAACCTTCCTCTCCTCCGGTGCTGTCTCCCCGCACCACTCCACGCCTCTGGGTTACCCCATTTGGCTGGGCATAAGCGGTGGATGACGCCAGGGCCGCCAGCTGGTGGAACTCAGCGTCCGGCTCGGGAGTGGCCCTTCCCGACCTTCCTCCTCCTGCGCCCAAGAGTTCTTCATCCTCCACTTGCATGTTACACCTCACCGCTACGGCGGGATGGTGTCTATATTCTTGGCTTAGTGTCAGCTCACCACAGCCGCTCCTGAATGAACACACGAGACTCTCTGTGATATCACCAGAAACTTTACTGCAGGAAACATAAACATCCGAAAAGCCAAGAATGGGAGACTCTGGCCAACCATCCTTTATATACCCTCCCCCTCATTTGAAAAGTCTCTTCCCGCTCAGTAAAACCCCGCGCAAATTCCCCGCCAAGTCCAGCAGCCGTTTCTTCTCCGAGTCCTGAGATGCAGGTGTCTTATCAATGTCAGTGACCCTGAAACTCAGAGCCACATACAGGCTCTAGTAGCAGGGTTCTGACACTGAACAGTATGCTTCCAGTACCATTGTGAAGTTACAAAAAGTCTCGTAGTGAATGAAACAGAGCCTAGAAAACATAGTGTTTTGAGTTGCAGTGACCATACTGGATGTAATATCCTAGGAGTTACAGTCAAAGATACATTTCAGACTGCAGCTGCACAGGTTGTGGTGCAAAAACCCAAACCCTGTTTTGGATGCAAGATACATAGATAGATTCATATATTTTCTCATCCTCAACAAGAAAAGTGTCTCATCACATCAAAACAGCCAGCCAAGAAATAGTTCATCCACACATTTCTCACTCAGTCTTTTCAACTCTATGTAAATGGCAAGATCTGGATGAGATTATGGCTGTACCTGAATAAGTTGGGGCATTTTCACACAACACAATTATAGCTTTACAATTCCACTCTAAATCCGATTATTCTATCCTATGGAAATCTGAGGTTTGAAGTTTAGGGACAGACATTTATAAATTCTTAGCCAAGGGGCTCTAATGCACCACCAGACTACAAACCTCCGGATTCTATGGGATGGAAATCCTGACAGTTACAGTGAAATAATAACACTATAATTGTGTTGTGTGGAAGGTGACTGGTTTCATAAAATCTGGAAACCTGCTTTTCACTACACAAGTACAGCTGGCTCCCCAAATACAAAAATGATAGAGGCAGGAAAGAAAATGATATTGGTGAACCCCAACTGAATGTTTTGGGAGAAAGTACAGATGGAGTATCACTTATCCAAAATGCTTGGGACCACACTAGCTTTGGATTTTGAGCCCCCTCCCCCAAGGTTTTGTATAATCATTATTTGCATATTTTTACATAGTGGAGAAGATAATAATAATAATAATAATAATAATAATAATAATAATAAAACTTTATTTATACCCCGCCACCATCTCCCCAATGGGGACTCGGGGCGGCTTACATGGGGCCACGCCCAAAACAATACAATATAAACAGCATATAAAAGAACAGCACAACACAATACAATAAGCAATACAGTAAATAATATCCATTACAAAATAAAACAAGGAGACAATAAAAACAAGGGCAGACCACATGAACATTAAGTTAAAACTCGGGGTGAGAAAGACATAAAAATAAAAACCACAGCGAACAGGGTCATAAGGGAGTGGGGTATTCTGGAGGATAGATATTAGGGGGAGCAACAGAAAAGAAATATAAAATGGTTACTCTCCAAAAGCGCAGCGAAAGAGCCATGTTTTCAAGTCTTTCTTGAAGGCTGCTAGTGTGGGGGCTTGCCTAATCTCCGCGGGCAGAGAATTCCACAATCGGGGGGCCACAGCAGAAAAGGCCCTCTCCCTTGTTCCCACAAGGCGGGTCTGGGATATCGGGAGTGGGGACAGGAGAGCTTCCCCTGATGAGCGAAGGGATCGTGTAGGCTTGTGGTAGGAGATACGGTCACGAAGGTAGTTGGGTCCCAAACCGTTTAGGGCTTTATATGTGATGGTATACACCTTGAATTGGGACCGGAAAATAAAAGGCAGCCAGTGGAGCTCCTTGAACAGGGGAGTAGATCTCTCCCTGTAATTGGCCCCGTAATTAACCTGGCAGCCGAGCGCTGGACCAATTGTAGTTTCCGGGCCGTCTTCAAGGGAAGCCCCACGTAGAGCGCATTACAGTAGTCCAGTCTAGAGGTAACTAAGGCATGCACCACCGTGGTCAAGTCAGACTTCACGAGGTATGGTCGCAGTTGGCGCACAGGTTTGAGTTGTGCGAAGGCCCTCCCGGCCACCGCCGACACCTGCGCCTCAAGCGTCAGCGCTGAGTCCAGGAGGACCCCCAAACTGCGGACCTGTGATTTCAGGGGGAGTGCAACCCCGTCCAGCACAGGTTGCCACCCAATACCCCGATCCGACGCGCGACTGACCAGGTGGGCCTCTGTCTTGTCAGGATTGATCCTCAGCTTGTTCCTCCTCATCCAGTCCGCCACAGCGGCCAGGCACTGGTTCAGCATCCGAGGGGCTTCCTTGGAGTCAGATGGGAACGAGTAGTGGATTTGCGTGTCATCTGCGTAGAGATGGCAACACCCTCCCAAACTCCGGATGATTATCCATGTTTCATATACTATTTTAGAAGATTATCACACTACACTGTAAATGCACTGCTATCCCACTTTAAATCCTATGGCTACCTCACATGGCATTCTGGGATTTTTAGTTTAGGGGGGGCCCTTTAAAATTCTCAGCCAGAGCTGTCTTGGACCTCAACACTGAACCATCAGAAAGCAAATGTATCACGATCTTAATCACTAACATGGATAACTTTGGATTTTGGAGTGTTTCAGATTTTGGGATTCTAGATAAGTGATGCTCAATCTGTATCTCAGTTCAATGGTATAGGTACTACTCATATACTTATGTGGGAACTGGAAGCTGCTCCCTTAATGCCGACAAAACTTGACAACGTATCTTCCTAGACAGTAGACTATTTAATGCCTAGAAGTGGAAAAATGGGTTGAAAGTTCAGCTCCTTTCTTCATAGTGTAAACTGTGGGGAACAGTTTCAGATTATGCTTTCAAAATAATGATTTGGTTCCTGCACAATTTAATAGCACTGTAAAGTAATAGCTAATGAAGAAAAATGATGGCAATTTTAAAGGGACACTTTGAAATTATCCGTCTTGAGCTGTTCGCTTAAATGCTGGTATTTTTGAAGGGAAAATGAAGCTGCCAAAGAACACAGTGGGAAGAAAGATTTAGAGAATAAAGAAAAAGGAGAGAGTAAGAATTCAGTTAAACTGCAATAGGAGCATGTTGTTCTTTGTTTAGTAAATCAGAATTTAGTACAGTACCATTTTTGTTAATAGCGTGTTTTCCAAAGAAGCTCTGCAGACTTCAAATACGTGGGAATTTATTTCATATAGGGGCATTTATTTTATTTTGCTATGGGTGATGAAACAGTATATGATTTCCTGGGGTGGAGATCAATGAGTTCAACATGGTCACTTTCAGCAGTTACTGGCTTGGCAATTACACAACAGATAATCAAAACACTGCTTTCAGTCTATTTCCTGGATACATATCCAAATGTATCCAGCAATGTTCAGATTCATCTTCTGTTTTTTCCCTCCTAAATTGCTCCTATACATACTGTTAGGGACATAATCAAACCGTATTTACTTATTGCATTTATATCTCACCTTTCTTTCAAGATGGTAATTTTCATTAACACCTATGTGTGTCCCTGTTTAGGTGCTAAGGAGATTGCTATTACCTCTGCAGCTCCCAAATTCCTGCTGATTTGCTGTGCAACCTCCAACCAGATTGTTCTATCTCTTGTCAGGGGAGTGTTATCAGAGAAGCATATGACTATGGCTTTGTAGCCAGATGCAAAAATTTTACATCAATACTGAGGCCTCCCAAAACAGCTTCAACTAAGGATAGTGTGTGTCCTCTGAATGAATGCCTGGAAGAGGTAATGGGCTGGATGAGGAAAAACAAATTGAAACTGAATCTGGACAAAACAGAGGTGCTTTCCACCAAGGGTCCTAATCTGGGAACGGAGGCATGTCAACCAGTTCTGGATGGGGTTCTGGATGGGGTTCTGAATGGGGCATACTCCCCCTGAAAGACTGTGTTCACAGCTTGGGAGTACTCCTGGATCCGTCTCTCAAAATGTCAGCCCAGGTAGATGCGACAGTTAAGTGTACTTACTACCACCGTTGGCTGATGTGCCAGCTGTACCCCTTCCTAGATTTGGAGGACCTTAAAATGGTAGTGCATGCACTGGTAACCTCACAATTCGACTTTTGCAATGAGCTTTACATTGGGCTACCCTTGTACCAAGTTCGGAAACTCCAGGTGGTTCCAAATACAGCAGCCAGATGGGTTACAGAAGCATCTAGGAGTGAGCATATTATACCTATCCTAAAGTCACTCCACTGGCTGCCAATTAGTTTCTGGGCAAAGTCCAAAGTGTTGGTATTATTATTATTATTATTATTATTATTATTATTATTATTATTATTATCATTATTATTATGTGGAGGACAAGGCAGATCTTAGTACTTACGTCATTATTTTGCAACTAACTATGAGGATGTAGCCAGATTCTTTTCTGACCATGCCCAATTACCATATGACATTAAATGGTCATGTAGGGAGCAGACTTCAGAGGTTCTACGGTAAATCTGGAGGGTGCTATATGGCTTTGCCTTGTATAGGTTCACATATGTAATTCTTAGCCACAATGAATTATACCTACTGTTTTCTACAGGTGAAATAGGTAACATTAGGAAAGTTGAAGAATCCTTGAGTTTTTGTTTTTTTCTTTCTTTTTACATTTCTCCAGTCTTATTTTTTCCCCCCACCTTTGGTTGTGCTCATCCTAAACTTCATGTAAAATTAAATGTCAATGTAAATTTGCGTTTACTATTAATTTCTCTGAAGAAGAGTGATTTGTATACATTTTTTACCCATTGCAGACATTTTCAAGTAATTTCCCAAATAGGATGGCTTTTAACAGTTTCATGCCAGGATGTTAATTAGCTGCAAACCACCCTGATTTATTTGTGAGTCAGGCCTCTCACCAATCCATCTTTCATCAGACCACTTAAGCATCTGGCTACAAGCAGCACCGACAAACAACACCACAGTCGTAATTCAGCTGCATTCATCTTACTATATTTTTCCTAATTAATATATGTTCACAGAGCCAAATTGTGTGTGTGATCTAAGCAAGATATTACTATAGTCCAGTGGTTCTCAGCCTGTGGGTCGCCAGATGTTTTGCTGTTAGAAATCCTAACAGCTGGTAAACTGGCTGGGATTTCTGGGAGTTGTAGGCCAAAACACCTGGGGACCCACAGGCTGAGAACCACTGCTGCAGTCCTTCTGGAAGTGAGCAGGGATTCTTTCCTTCTTTCTTCCTTTTCTTTTCACCTTAAATAAAGCAGTAAGTGTGCTACAAAGTAAAACATCATTGGAATGTACAGCTGTGTTTCTCCAGAATGCTTCTGGGACCCTAAGATAATTATTATTATTATTATTATTATTATTATTATTATTATTATTACTATTATTATTATTATTATTATTATTATTATTATTTATATAATAAACTACAAACTGCACTACAAACTAGAGCTGACAGCTGGCACAACAAAACACTGCATGGAAAGTTCCTTGACAAAATTGAAGGAAAAGCTGATAAAGAGAAGACCTGGCTCTGGCTCACGAATGGGACCCTGAAGAAGGAGACAGAAGGCCTGATCCTTGCAGCCCAGGAGCAAGCCATCAGAACAAATGCAATCAAGGCCAAGATCGAAAAATCAGCTGATGACCCAAAGTGCAGACTGTGCAAGGAAACCGATGAAACCATTGATCATATCCTCAGCTGCTGTAAGAAAATTGCACAGACAGACTACAAACAGAGGCACAACTATGTGGCCCAAATGATTCATTGGAACCTATGCCTCAAGTATCACCTCCCTGCAGTTAAGAACTGGTGGGATCACAAACCTGCAAAGGTTGTGGAAAATGAACACGCAAAGATACTGTGGGACTTCCGAATCCAGACTGACAAAGTTCTGGAACACAACACACCAGACATCACAGTTGTGGAAAAGAACAAAGTTTGGATCATTGATGTTGCCATCCCAGGTGACAGTCGCATTGAAGAAAAACAACAGGAAAAACTCAGCCGCTATCAGGACCTCAAGATTGAACTTCAAAGACTCTGGCAGAAACCTGTGCAGGTGGTCCCAGTGGTGATGGGCACACTGGGTGCCGTGCCAAAAGATCTCAGCCGGCATTTGGAAACAATAGACATTGACAAAATTACGATCTGCCAACTGCAAAAGGCCACCTCACTGGGATCTGCACGCATCATCCGAAAATACATCACACAGTCCTAGACACTTGGGAAGTGTTCGACTTGTGATTTTGTGAAACGAAATCCAGCATATCTATCTTGTTTGCTGTGTTATACAACGTCGTTGTGTCAATAATAATAATAATAACAACAACAACAACAACAACAACAACAACAACAACCTGCAAAAGTATTGGAAAATGAACACGCAAAGATACTGTGGGACTTCCGAATCCAGACTGACAAAGTTCTGGAACACAACACACCAGACATCACAGTTTTGGAAAAGAAAAAGGTTTGGATCATTGATGCTGCCATCCCAGGTGACAGTCACATTGATGAAAAACAACAGGAAAAATTCAGCCGCTATCAGGACCTCACGATTGAACTTCAAAGACTCTGGCAGAAACCAGTGCAGGTGGTCCCGGTGGTGTTGGGTACATTGGGTGCCGTGCCAAAAGATCTCAGCTGGCATTTGGAAACAATAGACATTGACAAAATTACAATCTGGCAACTGCAAAAGGCCACCCTACTGAGATCTGCACGCATCATCCAAAAATACATCACACAGTCCTAGACACTTGGGAAGTGTTCGACTTGTGATTTTATTATACGAAATCCAGCATATCTATCTTGTTTGTTGTGACATAATAAAATAACAACAACAACAACAACAACAACAACAACACACTTTCTTTATTACCCACTTCTCCTCAAAACATATGAACATAAAATACATACAACAAAACTGGGGAACTGAAGCTGACTTCACAGTTCTTCTGGCACCCTTGTAGAAATGGATGGATGGATGGGTGGGAGAAAAATGATAGTTGGGAAATAGCATCAGCACTTAATCCACTTTGAAAAACGTTGTACTTGGTCTTGCTCATCATGTTGGAGCATTTTTATGGGACAATAATATTCTCTCTACCACTGCCAGCAAATGTGTTTCAAAGTATTTCAGAATAATACTATCATGCACGTCAATTGCCTTTCCTTCTTCCTCTATCATATCAAAAGTGGGATCTTATTGTAAGATAGATAAACTAGGAAGTAATCTATGCCCCAATATAAAGACAGTGCCCTCTATAAGGAAGTGTCTAGAATAAAGTGATCCTAATCAAGTAGAGAAAATAGTCTAAGGAGGACTATAAAATAGGACAAAGGAAGAACTGGTGCTATCAGTTTGAGGATTGAATTAAGAATGTAATATAGGTTGCCACTGCCACTGGGTCATTTTGGGCAAGTTGGACTCAATTTCAGAGAAAGGCAAAGGCAAACCCGTTCTGGCCAAGTCTTGCTAAGAATACATTTGATAAGTTTGCCTTAGGATTGCTATGGGTTACAAATGTCTTGAAGGGATATATTAACAGCAGCAACAACAAATAGGAAAAGAAAACTTCAGGAAGTCCTGAGTCACATATATCTGACTTACAAATGACTCATAGTAAAAAACAGGGGTGAGGCAATGGAAAGGGAGAGAAACCTACCTCTCAGAAGGGAAATTCATTCCTGGAAGAGTTATCATGGGGAAAGGTGTCTCTATTGAAGTTTTATCACCAATCCTGATAACAACAAGCCAATTTTTTCAAAATCCAATGATCACAAGTGCAAAAAGTGAGGCAAAATCTTTTGAAAAGGATCATAGACAGCAAAACAAACACCACATACTATCCAAAGCTGCCTGCAAGTACAAAATGACCAGAGATCAAAGAGATATCTTGAATGACCATAAGGTCACCTGAGGGTGACTGCCTTTAAATTTAAACTGAAATAATACACTTCCCAGCATTAAATTTAGCCCCCATTCCCTTTTGGTCATGACTCAGTGACAAAGCCAGCATTATGATTGACTAGGCTTGTGCATCCCTGTTGTCTGAAAGACAGCTCAGTTGACAATTTGACCTTTGCACTCTCTATTGGGACAGCTATTGCTGAATCACAGATCTTGGTTGTATTGGATTGCACCCCCTCTGTGCTTTTGTCTTGCAACAAAAAGGCACAGGATACAATGTTACAATTGCTATATCCAGAATCATAATGAGACAAAGCCAAGGTCCAAAATATATGTCAAATATAAAAGTGCATATCCCTGGCATCCCATTTTGAAACAGAAACAAACAGCTCTTATGGCTACAATCAGGAACAAAGAAATGGAGGAAGAAAGGAAGTTGACTTTTTTTTTGTCAACTACCTTCAAGAGCCCACTGCTCATTTGGCTTTTCCTGGGTTGAGTTTTAACTTTGAGTGACAATCTTAATTTAGAGGATACCAAGTGATGAAAATGCCAAGTTTCAGAAGTGGTTGTGCTACCAAATGCTGAAAATGTTTTCAGCAGTGTGGCTCCTTCTCTGACTGCAGTTTTGGACTTCCAGATGGTTGGACCTGATGGTTGGGTTTATAGGGCCAATAAAGATCTTGTAACAGTGGAGATTTAAAATTGCAAGGAGGGAGATAATAGAGTGAAACAGAAATGGATCCATGGTAATTTATTTATTTATTTACGGTATTTATAATCCGTCCTTCTCACCCCGAAGGGGACTCAGTGCGGATCACAATGCACATATACATGGCAAGCATTCAATGCCATTTATAGACATACAACACATATAGACAGATAGAGGTAATTCAACATTCTTCCAACTTCGGCTTCAAAAGGTTATGCTAGATTCCAGCCACAGGGGAACTGTCACTTCATCCACTATGATACTGAGTCTATTTTGATTGTAGTATTTCCTCCTTGCTCTTCGATCGCCAGCAGTTTTATGGTGTCATAAATTAAATTAACCTCCTCGCTTAAGCAATCCCTAATTTATGTACTCACAGGTGAAACATGAAAAGATCAGGGAGAGCAACTTTGGTTATATAGCAATCCTAGAGGATATCAGGCTGGAAGTATGATCTCAGCAGGGATCAGAATATAGTAAAGTTAGTGGGTTTTCCATGGCACTGCAGCTGAAAAGAGTGGCACAAGATTGTACAGTGTTTTTATGAGACTGTACCCCACTCTCCTTATGCTGGTCTATGATCGTAATAAAGCTTTGTTATAGTTGTTTTTGTCGTTATTGTTGTTGTTGTTGAGTGGCACAAGATGGAATGGAAGAGTGGGGAACGGGATACAAGTGGGTTGATTCTCTTGGACATAGATTTGCAGGGTGGGATGGACTGCCAAGCAAAATGTTGCCCTTCACCCATATGTCCTGGGGTGGGTGGGTGGCCAGGGCAGAAAGTTAAATGGAAGCAACTGAATTTAACTGGGCGAACTTATCCTTTGTACTTTTTTCTCGAATGAATGGATTGGCCAGAGGTGCTCTCACAACTATTTATAGTGAGGAAGATATTACCCGGCAGTGTCTCTACTGCAATTCTTCAGCCAGGGGTTGGGGTTACTATCTTGATTTCCAGCTAATTACTGGAGTAGATAACACAACATTCCCCAATAGACATAGGTAGGCATAATTCCAAAATACATGACCAACAAAATTCCAATTCTTTGTATATTTGAACTTTGTAGTACACGTTGAGCATATGAAAGAGGTTGCAGAGAAGTCTTGAGACTGAAAAATGGGAAATAGTTTACTACATGAAAATAGTATGTGTGAGCAAACATTCAATTATTCTCCTTTTACCAATGTTATTTCATGATATTGCTGAAATTGTCTTTTGTTCAACAAAATTTATTTTATTTACCTCTCTGCGCATTCACAAGTTTCATTATACTTGTATTTACTTCACTTTTCACTCTCATATTGTTTTTAAGAGTATATTGGTGTTACAACCACATATTGATGTTTACATACCAAAAGACTTCCCTAGTGCCTTAAAGCCCTCACTAACTGATCTGATGTAGAGGTGAAGGGCATAACCTCCTTGTTTAAAAAATCAATACTGCTTCCCAGTGCTGTTAAGCAACTCTGTCTGAAGCTGTAATATCTAGTATATTACTGTGCTGTCACATCCTACCTTTTAAATCACTAGAGCTTCAGATTTAATAGCTAACAGAAGTGGGGAAAATGCTGTGTCAGAAATAAAAGTGTCCTTTTGCTTGCTTAAATTATGAAACAATGGCTTAGAGGTAGATGTGTTTCCTCTGTTCTCTTTTGTAACTTTTTTGTTGGCTTTACTCAAAATTCAACTTTACCTGGTTTTTTAAATCTGGATAAAGAATTTATACTATTAATGATGGACATTTCTTATTGAGTGTTTCTGATTAACCACTTAATTGGACATGATATGCTTGGTTTAAATAAGCTGAGCTCCCTTTCCAATGGTATGCTGCTTTATGTACATGCTGAAGCACCCATCTTGCTCTCACTGTTTCCACGCCTAAATGTTGCCCATGATCCTGCCATGATATATTCATTCCCTTTTCATCCTTTTTCTAGTACATAGGTGCCTCAAACTCAATTCATACTCCTCACCACTGTGTTTCAGCATCAGCATTGAGAAGGTGGACACAAGATACATGCATGTTCTTTGTCAGCTCATATTTGGGGAGAATTGTGGGTTCATGTAGTGGGTGTCATGAGCTTGAAGAGCCTCACTATGAGTCAGACACCAGAGTCAGTTGAATGGGATTGCATGGTAAATTATTTAACCTTTACTATCACAAATGAGGAGCCTCTGATGGTGCAGCGGGTTAAACTGCTAACCTTTCAAACTTGCTGACCGAAAGGCCAGCAGTTTGAACCCAAAGAGCAAGATGCGCTCCTGCTGTTAGCCCCAGCTTCTGCCAACCTAGCAGTTCGAAAACATGCAAATGTAAGTAGATCAATAGATCCCACTCTGGTGGAAAGGTAATGGCATTCTATGCAGTCATGCTGGCCACATGACTGTGGAGGCGTCTACAGACAATGCCGGCTCTTCGGCTTAGAAATGGAGATGAGCACCAACCCCCAGAGTCAGACTCGACTAGACTTAATGTCAGGGAGAAACCTTTACCTTTACCTTACCACAAGGGAAGGATTTTCCGTGTTAGATGACAAAACAACCTAACTGGCCTTGGTTAGTCTTCTGCTTGGCATGGGGCCATAACTGGTTTGATGCTCAGCCTTAGGCACAAAATATCTTGGGATAGCCTACTGAATATGCCCCCTATAACTTGTTACTACCATTGCTTGGAATTCTGCTAGAGGTATATTTATTTATTTTATTTATTTCCATCATTTCTATCCCGCCCTTCTCATCCGAAGGGACTCAGGGCGGCTTACAAAACTGGAAGAATTTGATGCCAATACACAACAATACAAAAGAATAAAAACATAAGCATTTAAATACAGATTTAAAATACTTGAGCCATTCATCCACAAAAACCTTGTACATAAACCTTAGTCCAGACCGAGTCGAAGCCAACAAAACTTATTCTTTGAACGCTTGCTCACATAGTCAGGTCTTCACTTTCTTTCTAAAACTCAAAAGGGATGGAGCCTGCCGGATGTCATTAGGGAGGGAGTTCCACAGCTGAGGAGCCACCACTGAGAATATATGCAAGCATAAGTATCACTTACACGTGTGTATGTCCTTTTTTAGGTGCTACAGTGGTTGGCATTCTCTTCCTTCCTCTACAACACTGAAAGCCCTCCCTTTGAACATATTACAAAACTCGTAAACTCGCACAGCTCTTCTAAGTTTCACAATGAACAGGCAGGAGCAGAGTAATATGTGCCCATGTCCTCACTGCAAACATGAAATAATGACATCAGAGCTCATATTCTCCAGAGTCCTCCAGGAATTTCAGCACTGATGTAATAATTGTGTGTTTGGTTTCGATGACATAACCAGGCATTTCTCCTATCCTACCTGCTTGCCACAGAGAAAAGAAAAGCCCTAAAGGTTAACTTCAGGAGTTCTTCTGTAACTTGGGGTGAGAATATACAGGTCTGCATAGTGTAGCTCCACATGTGAATATTTTTGCTATGCTGCAGAGAGATTGGATTGAGGACATTGTGCATTAATTTCTAGAAATATCCATTTGCTCAGCTTATCTTCATGGACCATCCTTTGGACAAGGAAGGTGTTTAGCTTGCATGAATGTACTTCCTCTAAAAGTAGTACATTGTTCTGTAATTGTCATCCATATAACCTTGAAGTCAGATCCTGTCTCTTCAAAGCTGTGTCTGTTGTCTGAAATGTGAGAAGAGCTGGGCATTTAAATATAGAGTGAACCAACATTCATAACAGCAGACGCAGTATTCTTGCTTCATCTCCCCTTCACCTTTTTTTTTTAACTTTCCCACCTAATACAGCTGAACTGTGTGACTTTTGGTTTTATTGATATTTATCCTGCTTGACATCTTTAGCCCTCAAGGATGCTCCAAGCTCTAAAGGCTCCTTATGGAAACTGCTGTGATAGCAGGCTGGTTACTGCACAATTGGCTGAAAGCTTGTGGTGCTTAGAAGCTGAGGCAATGTCCAGCTTCTGCCATTAAAAATTAACACTGTACAGTAAGCAATAAAATCCTGAATGTCCTTCCTTAAGGAAGAAAAGTATGGAAGAAATACTGAAATTGGGAGAAGAAATTCAAATGGTTGCTGAGGAAAGAATGCATTGTGTCTCCTTTGTTGTTTGTATAGTAGCTAGCTGAATTTTGGGTTGCACATCCTTTTATCAAATAATATTGGGCAGCTTTCCATGCATCTCACTTTACAATTCACAGTATTAACTAAAGCCATTTTAAGCATTTACTGGTTTACCGAAGCCTTCATGAAGTCTTTCTGATACTGAATTATAACTCAATGCATGCTTTACAATTGGCTATGATATCTAGGGCTGCTGGGACAACCAACAACATAGAAGAGAATTGGAAGATCACATCATTCCTTAGAGTCCAGGTGATATATTTTGTATTATCTTCCCAGTAAAAACTATGTAGTAGGCTAATGTAAAAGACAGTAAAGTAAAGGTAAAGGTTTCCCCTGACGTTAAGTCCAGTCGTGACTGACTCTGGGGGTTGGTGCTCATCTCCATTTCTAAGCCGAAGAGTCGGTGTTGTCCATAGACACCTCCAAGGTCATGTGGCCAGGATGACTGCATGGAGCGCTGTTACCTTCCCGCCGGAGCGGTACCTATTTATCTACTCACGTTTGCATGTTTTAGAACTGCTAGGTTGGCAGGAGCTGGGGCTAACATCGGGCGCTCAATCTGCTCCCGGGATTGGAACCTGGCACCTTTCGGTCCACAAGTTCAGCAGCTCAGCTCTTTAACACACTGTGCCACCAGAAGACAATGGCTGTCCTCAAAGTCACTATCAGGAATAGTTCACATTTCCATCGTTAGAGGAGTAGAAGACCTAAATCCATTTGGTTGTCCAAACTAGAGGGGCCTTAATAAATCATAGGACCTAGGTGATCAAACACCGGAGAGTTCCATTGATTCAATAGTCTCTAATTAGGGCAAAGAATAGGCTTAAAATCTCAGCCCCCAGTAGTTCATGTTAAAGGGCATTTGCAAACCACAAAGTTATTTGCTGTAATCCTGTACCTTTGATATATTACTAAAAATCACATCATCTGAGGAATGGAAAAGGCAGATCATCCTATATTTTTTGTGCCACACTTATATAACACTCTTTGGAGTATGCCTACTTTTACTTGCTTGCTTGATACTTTCTCTGTGCGGAATGAGAACAGTGTCACTTTGAGAAAAATCCAAAGGGTTGAGAGCAACTTTCTATTTCCCAAGCTAATTAGCAGCATAATCTCCAGATAATCTCTTTTCATGTGTATAGCAGAAAGAATCTGCTTTTGAATTTCAGAGGACAGTCAGTCTTTCTTTGGACCACAGCCATAGATTACACATCTTCACATTGCTGTCGCTTGCTGATGTTTGAAGCATGTTGCTGAGCACTTCTGAAGTATACCAAATGTGTACAGCTACATCTGGACCACTTTATTATTATACTCAACAATGCTAGATTCCTCATCTATACAATAGGGCCTCATACCACTGGTTTCTTCCATTGGTGTCTTCTAATGGCATACTTCAGTACATGTTTCTCTTGTAGTATGTGTCAATCACATACTTGCATTTTTTAAAAGTTATATCTGTATCACGAAATCATTTCGTACTTTCACAGAAGATCATTTGGGTGTCCCTTTCTATATTTTGTAGCTAAGAATACCTTATTTCAGATGCAGTGACCAGAACTATAGACAGCATCCCATGAATGATCATATTACAGGCTTGTATCATAGGGTGGCATGATATTTCAACCTTTGTTCTTGATTCTTTTTCCAATTATGACTCATGTGGAATTTCCCTTTTTAAAAACAGCCATTCACATGGCCTATACTCTCATCAAGTGTTCTACCACCTGAAAAAAAAACAAAAAAAAGCCCTCTCTTTCAAGCCTGAGCTCATTCCATACTTTAGCTTTCTATTTGGTTCTCTCTTTCAGAAAGCATCATTCACATGTTCAGTCTGCCCTGGGGGTCTGTTGCCGGTTGTTGTTTATTTGTTCAGTCGCTTCCAACTCTTCGTGACCTCATGGACCAGCCCACACCAGAGCTTCCTATCGGCCATCGCCACCCCCAGCTACTTCAAGGTCAAACCAGACACTTCAAGGATATCATCCATCCATCTTGCCCTTGGCCGGCCCCTCTTCCTTTTTCCTTCCATTTTCCCCAGCATCATTATCTTCTCTAAGCTTTTCTGTCTTCTCATTATGTGGCCAAAGTACTTCATCTTTGCCTCCAATATCCTTCCCTCCAGTGAGCAGCCGGACATTATTTCCTGGAGTATGGACTGGTTGGATCTTCTTGCGGTCCAAGGCACTCTCAGAAATTTCCTCCAACACAACAGTTCAAAAGCATCTATCTTCCTTCGCTCAGCCTTCCTTATGGACCAACTCTCACATCTATAGGTTACTACAGGGAATACCATTGTTTTAACCATGCAGAACTTCGCTGGCAGTATGATGTCTCTACTCTTGACTATTTTATTGAGGTTGGTCATTGCTCTCCTCCCAAGAAGTAAATGTCCTCTGATTTCCTGGCTGCAGAGACTGAGCACATTTTTCAAATGCCTGCACAGTCCTATAGCCAGATTTAGAAATAAAACATTTCCATATACATTGGTTGAATATTGCACAGGCTAAGATAATGAGCTGACCTGTGGTATCAGGTATGCAATACTCCCATAAAGACAAACCAAGGTGCATGGGATGCTTTATCAGGCTGAACCATCAGAAACGCCTGAATTGGAATGTTCCACTTCTGCAGTATATTAATTACTGTAAATATGCAAAGGTATGCAATCAGGAAACGCAAATGAGTGTTTCTAATTAGGATTGAATGGTAGCACATTTGATCAAAGTGGGACAGTGTGTACTCCTGAGCAGTGCATATATTTTTGGCCAATTAGTCAGCAAGAACTTTTTGATGGTTGATTCCACCTTTATAAAATTGGCTAATCAGCTAAACACCCGAGTCCACAAACTAATGACATAGTGCCATGTAACGCCGAAACGGGCTCTTTACTGCACTAGCTATAATGCATTTATGATAAAAGTATAATAAGCAGGTCAGAGAAGATGAATGTATCTTATGGTTCAGTCCTGGTATTTGAATGCTTTGTTTTGCACCAGTCCCTGCTCTGGGGAGAGTAAACCCCAAGAGGAGCTGTGGCTGATATACAAAAGACATACACATGCATGGATATGGCTTACAAGCTCAATGGTCCCTTTTTGGGTTGCAGTGTACAGAACTACAGACGTGTCCTTGAACTCAGTCCTAAAATTTCTCACTGACTGATAGCTGTCAAGCCCCAGGAAGAGTCCCTGCTGTTGTCATTAATCAGTTAAGAAGGAAAGCAATTCAGACCATAATGTCCATTTCCTGGCAAAAGCAAAAGGTGGGTGACTCATGAGGGAACATCCTCATATCTGTGTTGTCGAAGGCTTTCATGGCTGGAATCACAGGGTTGTTGTGTGTTTTCCGGGCTGTATGGTCATGTTCCAGAAGTATTCTCTTCTGACGTTTTGCCCACATCTATGACAGGCATCCTCAGAGCCTCTGGGGATGCCTGCCATAGATGTGGGTGAAATGTCAGGACAGAATACTTCTGGAACATGGCCATAAAGCCCAGAAAACAGACAACAGCCCTTCATCATATCTTCCCATCAAAATTGAGATGAAAACACCTGCTTTTCCAAGGTTTGCATTGCCTTTCGTATGCTCTTTCCCCTCTTTAGTGTTAATTACACTCCGTTACTGGGACTTGAAAGCTGCCAGGTGATGGGAGAACACAGAAACGGCGATGAAGAGATCTACATCAGTGTAGGATGTTGTGAAGGATGGGGTATGGCAGCAGCATGAATTCCATTGTAAACTCAGAAATGTACTTGTTCCCAAAGCTTGACCCAAATCACCAACCATATTTGAAGCTAATTAGAAAGAAACCAGCCCATTGCTGTGAATGAGGTTATTGAGAATAAACAAAAAGTTTGCTTACAACAAAGTATCTTTTCTAGGGACTACTAGGACAATGACAGATATGCACTAATAAGGCCATGACCACTTTACACTACATGCTCTGAGGTGAAAGCCAAGAATGGGATACCTGATACTTGATGCTTCTAGAAGTTGTCAATACACACACGCACATACACAAGAAAACAAATCTGGACAACAAGTTCCCCAATGACTTGTGAGGAAAGTGGAAGAGATACATCTATTTCCTTTTCTAGCTAGAAATACATGAACTTTCTTATCTCTGAAATGGATGAGAGGGTTGAATATTTTAGTGCAGTCTAATGTTCTGTTTGTTATTTTTTTTTCATCATAGGAAAACAGGCAGTCCCCAAGTTATGAACAAGATAGGTTCTGGGTTGCTGTGAGTTTTTCGGGCTGTATGGCCATGTTCCAGAAGCATTCTCTACTGACGTTTTGCCCACGTCTAGATGTGAGCAAAACGTCAGGAGAGAATGCTTCTGGAACATGGTCATACAGCATGGAAGATTCACAGCAATCCAGCAGTTCCGGCCATGAAAGCCTTCAACATCATAGTATAGTTTCTGTAGGTTTGTTATTAAGTTGGATTTCTATGTAAATCAGAAAAGGTACATGTTTAAGTGAAACTGCAGCCGTGTATGTGTGTGTGTGTGTGTGTGTGTGTGGAGAGAGCTCTCGATAGCACAGGGAAGGGTTAACACCCTGTGGTTTTTGTTTTGCTATCGTTGCTCCTGTTCAGAAGATTTCACTTCACTTTCTGTCTCTGTGATAATTCAATTTTGAAACATTTGGCTTATTGTGGAAACATGAATTGGTGATAAAGCAAATATCAAAACAAATAATCCACATTATCTGCTTTGATCTGGATTATACTGCACTGCCATATAATCCAGTTCAAAGCAGATAATATGGATTTAATATGGCAATGTAGAAGGGGCCTTAGATTCTTCCATTCAGAGCCAGCACTTTGAGTCCTTGTCAAAATCTGAGCTTGAAACCTTTTATATCCATTCATATGAACAATAAGTTGGAGAGAGTGACACTTACCCAAGTTCAGAAACTTCTTATATTGAGACTGGAAAGAACTTGAGGTTTAAAACTCTCAGCTGTGGGAAATGGCCAAAGTGACAAATTTCCCCAACCCTAATAATGATGAAAAGGAAAGAGCCAAATGTATACATAAAGCCAAAATTATCAAGGCTTTCAGGATTCAGTCCCTGGGCATGTAAAATAAGCCATAGAACAGCTCTAGAGTTCTCTGTATGTCTTTCCTGGCATTTTCAATTACTCTGCCTCTTTCTTAACTTATAAAGATTCATTAAATTGGGGGGAAATACATGGAATCTAAGTTACAAGAGCTCCTAAGGGGTCCATTAAAAAGGGAAAAATGAAGTTTCTCATTTGTATTATTGCTTTTGGAAAGAGCCATAGTTGAGGATTTAATGCACACTTGGAGAATTGATTGACATCTTCTGTGATGGATAAAATAAATGAAACAGAACAGCATGGATTTTTAAGAATACCATAATGATTTTTGCAAAGCACTGAGCAGCATCTGCCTTTTAATCCTAACTCTCCATAGTCATCCTTTAGAATTGTGATGCCTTTTTCAATTCAAAATGCAACTTTCTCAAACTTCTCTTTTCTCATCAAATTATCATACCTATGTTTCTGTTCCCACGTAGCCTTTTATACTTTTTTCAGGATACACAGCAGAAAAGATTTTACTGTCCTTGGATGAGCCAAAAGTCACACACTGTAATGCATATTAAAATAAATGGGAACACTTTTAATTCGTGGAGAATATGAATTACTGTGTTCATGAGGCATTCTAAGTAAGTAATACAATTGTTCTAGGATGAGAGAAAGTCCAGTGTCCTAGATGGGAATTCCCTGTGACCTAGCCATCCAATGCAGTTGCATAAACATGATAAATTTTGAAAAGTCAGGCTCAATAATGGTGCAAGAAGGTTATGCAAAGCATTACTAAACCAAAAAGTGCCTTCAAGTCAGGGAGACCAATATCCTTCCCTATCACTTTCGATCCATGACAGAGAAACAAAGTTCTGCTTTCTGGAAACATAAAATCAGTGTTTGGAAACATAAAATCTGAAGCTGTGCTGCCTCAGAGTGCAGTGGAAGCTCCTTCTTTGAAGGCTTTAAAACAGATGCTAGATGGCCATCTGTCAGGGATGTTTTGATTGTGCTTTTCCTGCATGGCAGAGCACTGAACTAGATGGCCTATGTGGTATCTTCCAACTCTATGATTCTATTGCTTCTGGACAGAAAGCTGGCCCTGTCAAATGTAGAGATGTACAAGCATTCCCAGTACTGACCTGAAAGGAATGGAACTATAACAAAAGGTCCAATTTGGTTACTCAACAAAGGATCGTGAGTTCCAGTTCAACCAGAACAACTTAACTAGGGCTCATTAAAACAGGGTGGCAGGGACAGAAAATGCAGAGTATCCTCTGGAGGAGTACAGGATAGTTCTACACCAGGATAACACTGCTTCAGAGCAGGTTAGGTTTTTCATTCTCCTTGGTGTGGAAGTGACACTATTTCCTTCATTTGTACTGGGAGAAGGTGCTTCAGTCCTCCAGAAGTCTTCTTTATAACAAAATTAATTAAAAAAAATGATTTCTGTGTCATTCTGTTGGGACAATTGCTGCCACAGTCTCATCTTCTTATTTCCCCTGCATGATGATTCCTGTATTTCCCATCCCAATGTTTGTAATAATTTTGACTAATGTATACTTTAAAGCATTTTTCTGTTGACTTTGTATTCCCCCTCCCCAATGTATGCATTTTGTGAGCATTGTTGCTGTGCCAAACCACACTGCAATCATTGAACATGTAAGATTTCCAAGGCAAGGTGTGTTTCTCTACATAAATAGCATTTTCTCCCCAGAAAATATTGTGTTTTCACATATTGCTAGATTTTGGATTCCTAGTACCTCAACTGGCAAGAGCCTTAGAAACCCTTCGACTGTAGTAATGCCAGATTAAACTAATAGGGTTTTTAAAAGAGGGTGGCACCTACACAATGATGAAAGGGGCTTGAAATTGTAGTTGCATCTGATGATGAATCTCTGCCATTTTTTGCACAGTAAGCAGCACTTTCCAGGCATCTTCAGGTCCAAGCTCCATTCTCCTCAAATGCTTTATATGACAACAGGGATAGTTTATGCCAATACACCATTGTTGGAAAACTGCACCATGCCCCAGCTACCATGGGGTTGCAACTAAGCTCAGAGAGAAATGGAAGCCTGCAAGGAGTGGCAAATGATATAATTGTCTCTGCTCATCAAAGCGTCTCTGCGCTTGCCCCTGGCTCCACTACAGAACTGTGTAGGACTCATATATATGCATGCAAATTGTGAAGAAATATACCAAGGAAATTATTTCCACTACATAGCACATATTTTTGGATTGAAGAAAGAGACGGAGAGAGAGGGAAGGCAATATATCAGCAATTACAACTGAAAATAGAACTCTCCTAACCTCACCTAACTCTGCTGATCCATATAACACCCTCTTTTTTCCATCACTCACTTTAATGGGTCTGTTTTTGGAAATGTTTTATGGAGAATGATTTTTTTCAGCCAATTATTTGTGACCACTGTAACATAGCCAATGGCACTCTCATCGTAGAACTCCTTCAGCAGGAACTCGGCAAAGCTGGAATATTGATTACTTCAGATTTTCAAACAATCCATCCTTCTGAACTGAAATATTCTAAGAGAACTGGGCATGTGTGTTTGTGTGCAAAAAGCAGCCTAGATTTTACTTCCATGCCATTATTTTTGAAAAGGTATCCCTTCCCCACTCTTCTATGGATTTTGTGTGTAGTAGATTTTGTGAATATTTAGCTTTCATAGATTGAGGAAATGTATTGTTAAAAAGGAGAGAGTAAGATGGATGGGAAGGCTTTAGCACTTTTTGTTTGACCTTAACTTTGATTTGTTCATATTCACCAAAGAAAGGAAGTAGTGTGTTAAAGAGATTTATGATGCTCCATATTGACAGTTTGTGGGGAGTCACTGTGCCAGTCTGTCAAAGTAGCTGCGTGATAGAACTTCCTATGGACTGAATCCCAGGATTCTATTACCAGTGACTCAGTAAGCTGCATTACATTATCTCTCAACACAATTTCAATATTTACTTCAAAGGAATGAAGAACACTGATGATTTATATCCATACAGAGAGAAATAAAGCCAAAAACTTGTTTTGCCTCTCCTACCACTCTCAAAGCAAAGTGGGATCGAATTTGAGAAACAAAGTATCGGGCTAGGGTACTGTGCGTGAAATAGATCAGTGAATTTATTTATGTTGGCATTAGACTCCAGCAAAGTCAGAAAAACTGTGACAACCACAGTGATAGCACACCTTAGGAGTTTTCACAGGAATCCTGTGAAGAAGGAAGAAACCTGTTAGTTGGGCTAGGAGTTCCCAGACCATCAAGCCCTACTTGTAATTGTTGGTTGTAAAGTAGAGATGTGCGCAATTTTTTTTCCTTCGTTTCCTTCGTGCTATCATTTTGTTTCAACCATTTGTCTAAACAAAATGAATTTTCGTAGGAAACGAGAGGTGACATGAAAATGAAAGCTGCACAGTCATCATGCTTGCTTTCATTTTTCTTTTGTTTCTGCCCCGTAACAATAAGCAGGTACTAACAGAGGGTTGTTTTCCCATTACAGCTGATGTGTGCCAGTGGGTGTTAATTATAGATAGATAGATAGATAGATAGATAGATAGATAGATAGATAGATAGATACTCTGGGAATCTCAGCTGATTCTGGGAGGAGAGTGCTTCTCCATTACAGCTGATGTGTGCCAATGGGTGTTAATAATAATAATACTATAAATAACAATGGTACTCTGAAGAAGATCCAAACATTTTAAAAATTGGTGGGCTAAAAGGGATCAAAATGCCCTCCATGTGTGGTGATTTTCACCCCTCTAGAGCAAAAACAGGGGGAGGGATGAGCCTCGGAAGCCCTCCCATTACCGCCAATGGCATGAAAATTTTCGTGTTTTTCATTAGCCAGACGAAAATGTGTGTTGTATACGCATTTTTGTTAGCGAGAACCAAATATGAAAATGAGATGACACGAATGAAACTACATAAAACGAACAGCAATTTCATACAATAGCACAACACTATTGTGGAGCACCAGCCTCTGGACCAGCAATTTCAGAAGGCCCTGGAACTCTCAGCCCATCTAGAAAAGAGATGGTGAGAAAAGAGGCATCATTGTCAAGAGGAAAGTCCATCAGCCTTCTCCAGCACTGACCACCCCTCCTCCGTTTCAGGACAACAATGAAGGAAGGTGAAGGATCGAAGGAAACCAAAATCACTTGCTAAGCCCTGTGTACAACCAACTTTAAAAGGAAAGACTGGAGGGGGAGGGGAGAGAAAGAGTTACTGTTCCAGTTTGTCAAAATAGTTGTGTGATACAACTCTTTCCAAAAGCTAGTTCGGTTTTAGCCCCAAGCACAGTATCAACTAATTTGGCCTTGAGGTTAGACACTTGGATCTAAGCAGCTGCCCTATCTTTCATGTATAGATCATTATGTTAATCTGTCTTGCCTGGCCATGTCAAATCCAAACAGCAGTGGTTTTTTGGCACAGCCCTGTTCCTTGTAATCTTTTTGACTGGAAATGTCTGGGACTGAGCAGAAAGCTTTCAGCACACAAATTGTGCTTTGTTCCACTGAGCTGTGACTTCCTTATGACTTAAGTTTGAGCTCTTTCTGTCATCCCTGCCCTGTGTGTCAGATTCTGGTCTGGATTTATGCCAGTTTGAAATGTGTTTCATTGTGTCTGCAAGTACCCCATTTTTAAATTGTGGCATCTAACAGAATTTCCTAAGGGCTTGATTTTACTCCTATTCTCCTGATAACCATCATCTCACCAATAAGCTACATTAAACCACATATTTGTTCTGCTTACTGAGAGGCTATAGTTTCAGGGCAACTGAATGAGAATCCCACAATGGTTTTGCTTTCCATGCTCCTTGAAATCAGATTTTTCTTTGCTTCAAGAAATGATTAGAAAACCCACTCTTGGCCCAATGCTAATCTATACAAGCTAAAGGAGCTCAAACTGAGGGCTTGCAAGAGATAACTGAAATATAGCGTAATGAAGAGGTATTGGGTTTTTTCTTCAATGAAATGTCTAATCCACCTCAGATTATTTGGAGGAAAAAGAAGAAAACATGAAAGGAACTATAGGAAGTGAAAACCAATAGCCAAGATGAGATCAACAGAATCAAAAGATTTTACCGTTATGAAAGATCTCAGAACCTTTAGTGACTTGAACAATTAGAAGCAGTCACCGCAGGAGGCCCTGAGAAATCTGAATTATATTTATGTTGTGGATCATTGTGCACTGTCTTATTCCAATTTAAATGGCTGAACTAATCCAAGAAGGAGTGTGGCATAGCAAATCAGAGAAGGTTATTGATATGTTATATCCTCCCAGATGTCTGCCATTCTAACAGCATAAAAATAGATCTATAGATCTGGATTTATCTTTGTCTCGATTATTAAATAGTTTCCTACTCTGTCAATAAACTGATGATAAAGGAGTGAGAAATGCCACACTTCCTTTCCTATCTGTTCTGTTTGGGATGGCCAGTGAAACCAAGCCAGTCTGAGATCATACACAGAGAATCAGAAACAGTAGGAGGATGTTCAAAATGTTTCATGAAAACGAGTCCAACTGCCAGTCAAGGACTAACCAAAGATAAGAGTCTAAAAAGCCAACCAAGGTTCAGGGAACTAGAGAGCAAAGAAAGTCACATGTTGACACATAGAGATAGTGGACCTGTTGTTTTTCAGCATTTCTAAGCTAGGGACATTTCTAAGCTAAGGGCATTTCTAAGGCATAGAAATGCCCTTTGATAATTTATAACCAGTTGTAACTCAGCACAGTTGACCTTATTATCCTAGAATTATCCTTTTAAGGCAAGCCATGCAGCTGTCTGTTTCTGCTTTTAGACATTTATGCTCCATCCATAGAATGAAGTGCTTCAGCCTCCAGCTCCCTCTCTTCAAGGTCTACAGGCTTTGTTTCCAGGACAGAGCTGCCAACCTTTATGGCTCTAACTGGAGCCAGTTTTCTGGGCTCCCCTTATCCCATTTCTGGTCTGAGGAGACTTACTGTAAGTAGGACATGACACTCCATTAGCCTGCTGGACTTAGAAAATCTCAAAAAATTCTCCAACCACATCAATAATATTGTCTTACAGATGTATCAAAATAAGCCTGTAAATGCATACATTGAGAGGGTTTTTAAAGCTATATTTGAGCAGAAAGATAAACAGGTTAGATCATTCTTAAACTGCAACCAGACTCTACTTGTATAACTGAGCTATTCCCAGGATGATGATTCACTTGTGAAGGGCAGACCTGTCACATCCATTACTGAGGACTTCTTTCTTTTCCTTTTTTCAAGTCCTTTCCATGTTGGGTCAATTGAATTTTTTAAAAGTATTTTCATGTGCATTTTTTCCAAATAACTACTTCACTCTTTGCATTAGTGGAAACATGACCCCACTGACATTGATTTCCATGTCCATTTGGGAAGTGGCAAGTAAATTCATTTTTAAAAATGCAGCATATGCCTCATACTCATACCAGTAACTAGGTCCCAAACTCAAGTTTCTTGCCATTATTTGCCCATCTTTCCTTTTTGTTGCTTCCCTATGTCCTCTGAATTCCTGGCAGCCATGTTTCCTACAAAGAAAGCAGAGTTAAAGTAGAGATAGAGGGGACCTTTCAGCCTTAAATGCCTTTCTTGGATATTTCATCAGTTATGCTTCCTACAAGTCCATCTATGCTATTTCAAAATTGTCAGGGGGACAGATCTGTCATATTATAAAGTTAGCTGGATGTTTTAGATGTCTGTCCTATATATTTTGACAGCTGTTCATCCTACAAGTCCATCCAGTCTGTGCAGAAATATTCCAGGGGACAAGTCTCTGTAGTCTCTCAAAATTAGTTAAAGGTCTTGTTAGAAGTCACATGAAACTGTGGTTTCTGTGTTTGTGGAATACTGAAGAACTAGACAAAAGGACAACAAAAATCTTACCCTTCCCTAACAAAGATGCATTTCTATTCTTGGGAAACCCAACCCTCCTTTCAGTGCTTGTCTTTTTCTTGAAGGGAGATTTTTCAGTCTTAGACTTAGGCAACTGAGTACATATCAATCTTTTTGGATTCTTAATATGTCAGTGGTTTATTTATTTCATTTCATTTTTATGATCTGTTTTCCCTCCTTTCTTGGTATAATGTGTTTGAAAGTCTGTGTCTCTATGACCAAACTTCAAATAAAGCCAATGTAATGCATGGCTAATGCATATTTTATTAAGAATGTAATGTTTTACATCAATATGCTATATTGATAACGTAAAGCAATAGCTGCACATGCAGAAAAACAAATGTTTCAGCATAAATCACTATAAATGTTCAGCCAGCATGACAGCTCATATATTGTTCTCATTTATCAATCAATATGTCAAGATACCTTGTTGTACAGGATTGAATTAAACCTATTGTCAGAGATGTCTTCTTTAACTCCTTCGAATCAGCATCTGCTAGCCCCACTTGTTCAAGTTCACCTTTTTCACAGATGTTTTCCCAGGGCTTCCCACTGTCCATCAGCAATTGCGGTGGGTTAAAGGTTAATGATTCTTAATTGGGTTTCATTAAGAGATAATGCAGCACCTCAAGTCCCCTAATTATGCTGGAGGATCGAACAGCAAAGTCATAACATTAGAAAGTAATGAACTAGAAGTCATGTATTCTCATGCACTGTCGCACTTCATGACTTGTTATGGCTCTTCTGTATCGTCTCAAGAGAGGCATAGAGTGTGTTGCATAATAAGAGAAGAGACTCAGGATAACACTTTCAAAAGTATCTTAAGCACATTTTTAAATACCCCAGTAAATGGTTTGTGTTAAAGTGGTTGAATTGACTTAGAAGAAGCACATTGACATCTCTTTATCTCTTATGTGAATTTCGACAACAGTTGCCAAGATCTTTTACCATAGATAAAAGTTTGGAAAAACAAGCAAATTTGATAATTGGCCCACAAATAGGTTTCCTCCCTAGCTGAAATTGTGAAGTGTTTTATTTTATGAAATCTCAAATGATTTCTCGAGGTTTATGAGCCTATGCATTGCAAAATAAAACAAGAATATAAGTATTAAAATTATGAAGGCTGAGAAATAATAATTAAAGGGCTGAGAATATTTTAAAAGGTCTGATTGAATTTTAAAAGTGTATCTTTTGGCTTCTAGCACAATTGTTCCACAACTGGGATGCCACCACAACTGGGATTCACCACACAGTGGAGGCTTCTGTTTGGTGAATCTCCTCTGTGAGCTGTCTAAGGTAGTGAACCTATTTTGTAGGAAGGACATCTGCACCTTTGATAACTCCTTTGAAACTGGCATCAGAGTAAAATTGAGAGCAGATGCACCATACCCGTGATATGCACTGTTCCAGTCACCCCTGACTGTTACTGCCACCAAAGCTGTCTTTTTGGAAAAGAATATCCAACTTGTGATTGGCTGATGATTTAACACACCTGCAAGTAGATATGCAAGGAGGCAACCAGAAAGTGTTAGAGCAAAGTGCAATCAATCAATCTGTGGATTTTTTTGGCATCCAATATCTCAATATTCACATAATTATCTTCTCTGAACATGACATATTTCACTTTTTAAAAATATACTTCAGAGCTCTTCAGTTCATTCCCTCTTTTGGAGGGCAGAGCTATATGTTTCAGTGCTGTGTTCCATCCTATACACCCTAAATTAGACTCCTGCCTTCAGGTTCAGTGGAGGAAACTGTTCTCTCTCTACTGTTCAAGAAAAAATCCATTTCCTGAGGAAAGGGAATCTTTGCTATTTGTCTCAGAAAGTAAATGGCATCTAGAAAGGAATCAGACTGTGTTCTTAGAATAATATTTCCCATTTGAAACTATTGTCTGTAAGCCATGTTTATTTTATATGGAGTAAGTTTATCTAGATCAGTGGTTCTCCAGGAGTTTTGAACTTCAGCTCCCAGAAATCCTGACAGTTGGTCAAGCTGGTTGGAACTTCCAGTAGTTGAAGTCCTGAACAGTTGAAAGACTGCTGATCTAGAACCATGTTGTCCACTCTGATGGGCAGTGGCTTTAAAGAGGGGCACATTCACATTACACAATTGTAATGCTATTATTCCACTTTGGTTTCATCCTATGGAATTTTGGTAAATGCTGTCTGGGTGTTAAGCATTTAGAATTCTTAGTCAGAATGCTCCTTTGGTGTCTGTGATCCAACACTGTCCGGTGTAGTTACAAAGTAGAACTCAGTCATGGCGCTCCACTCATCACCCCTAGGAATCACGATTTTGCAATAATTCCCTTGGACAGTAGAGGTGTGCAGTACCCATTTATCCCATTTCATTCGTTTTTTCATTCTTTTTGTTTTGGGCGGGAGCACAAAATGGGAACCCCTCCCCTGGAATGAAAATAACCTTAGAACGAAATAAAGTGTGAGCAGGTACTATTTCCTTACTAGCCTTTTGGCCCATGTGGTACTCCTCACATGTCCCATGGAGAATTACCCTCTGAACCCTGCCTGTTGGGCCAATCGAAGGAGAAGAATGCTGTCCGCCTCGCCTGCTGCCTGCCTCACCTCACCCGCAGCCACTCGTCAACTCTGCAGACCAAGGGGAAAGGAGGAGTGGTATCTTAAGCCTTGTCTTTTAACACAGTTCTCTTCTACAGACTGAGGGGAAAGCATCACAGAAGAAGTGGTATCTTAAGCAAATCTGATGCTTTTAATCCAGGTCATACTGAAGGATATAAGGAAAAACCATGCCATTGCCCAAAATGATAGAAAGGGGAGGGGAATCCCCCCTCCTATTGCTGCCAGTTAAAAAAGAGGTGAAATAGTGGGGCTAGGCACTGGACTGTATGTGTGGTGTGTGGAGCATCTTTGACATTTGGCAGGAAGGAATGGTGCCCTGCCCTGCTTCCCTCCTGCTGCTGTTCCTTGGAAAGGTTAGGGGGTGGGGCCAGCAGGGAAAAGAAGGAATGTTTTTAAGGAGATTTTATTTATAGAAAGAAAAAAATCCCTAACAATCGGGGGATGAGCCAAATGTTATAAAACTTTGTGGGCTAAAAGTGGTAGATGTGCCCTCCATGTGCAGCAATTTTCACCCCTCTAGACTTAAAACTGAGGGGAAGGGGAGCCTGGGGAAGCCCACACATAGTGGCCAGTGGGTCAAAAATTTTCAGTTTTTCATATGCGGAACAAAAATACCCATACAGAAAGGCACCCATTTTCAGAAGGTGCTCAAAAACTAAAAAGGGGGCCTTACGAATGAAGAAAACAGAAACAGATAGTGATTCTATACAAATATACAAATCTATTGGACAGCCATTCCATGACAAGTGAAAGTGGGCGTCAAAGAAGCATCTGGCTATGCCTCATAGCCAGACACAAACCAATCTTCTATTGCAATCATCTGTCTTGTTGGATGATGCCATTAGTCTATATCTAGCTATGGGGCTGTGTTTCTGACTTAGGCAGAAACATCTCTAGCCCCAGATATTTTCTATTAGTCCAAAAATGGCAATTCAGGAGTTGTTACAGGAAAAAAATGAGTCCAGGGAGGGCTTTGGTTATTGCAGAGGGTGAAAGAGGAAAATGGTCTCTACAGTAATGAAGACAAGATATAGACAGGTGTAAAGTGGAATTCAGATTTGAATATGTCACTAACAGGATGTTAGCCTAAAGGTGGAAAATTTGGTGATAAATCTGCTGCATATGGAAATAACTGAGTGACAACTTTTTGTTCTGATGCTAAGAAGCAGTTCAAAGCCATAGCAGGAAATGATATAGCCAGAAAAAATCAGCTGTTCAAAGCTAAGCACACAGGAGATAAAAAATAAGGCAAGCTTGCAGTTTTTTTAATGCAAAATGTACAACCAAAATATTACATCTCAATTACACTTCACTTTAATTGCAACTAAGAGTGAATAAACAGCTTTCCCTTACTATAGTTGTGTGTAACATTTTAAGAGATATATTGGGCATATGCCTCCTTCGATGATAAGGGGAATCTGAGGGTTTAGTGCTTTTCCTTTTCACAAAAACAACTATAGTGTAGATGTATGGCAGGGCTAATCTGGCACAGCGAACACAACTAGCAGCTGGAATGAGTTATGTGCACATGCTCACCTTCACGATGAAAGAATGGAGGATTGAGTACCATCCCATGTTACTGGGCCAAACAATGGCTGTGTAAACAATTTTGGCCAGTTCTTTCCCAACTGTTTACATGGGCTCAAAGTTATGGGTTTTTTTTCCAAATTCTGGGAGAGAATTAGGAACAACCTCAACTTTGGTTAATGTGATTCAAGGCTGAATTAAGCAGTTTTGGCCTACTTTAACCTGGATCAGTTCTATGCATTGTTTATCCACGATGTAGCTGATTCCCTGCCCCCAGGCCTCTCCTGCTGCTGCACACAGAATCCTGGTGGGCAGAGCTGAGAGAGATTACCTCCCTCCCCAAGTCTCATCTGGCTAAGTCTCTGTGATACAAACCAGGTCAACATGCTCATCCAGGATCAAGTTTACTGACCTGGCATTCAGCATCAGCATTTTCAACCTAAGAGGGCTGTTATCCTGGTTATCCAGGCTATTAGATATAAGAGAACATTCTTAATATTATGAATGTGAAAGATGGTAGATAAAGTAGATGGCTTTAGCATGGGATTGGACAACACATTGATGTTTTAGTAGTCTCTGGCCATAGCAAACGTATGTAACTTGAGAAAAATATGGAGAAGGATACACTGACATCCTACTTGGGACTTCCCATAGGCAACTGATGGGGCATGGCAGAGATGGAAGGCTGCATAAATTGGATAGATCCAAACAAATGTAATTTTTAGCAAACTGAGAATTTGGTATGCAGGATGGAAGCAGGTATAAAATTGCTTTTAACTTCAACATAATGTGGTCTGAAGCCAGCCAGTATTTGTTTCTGAATGCAGAGCATATGGTTTCAAGGGAAGGGACAGAAATGACTTCCAAGAGGTTTTCTATACCATTTCATATGAAATCTAAAAATCATTTCTTTCTTTAACATGTGCATCAATCTCTTGACCCAGCCAGGATTAGAAAAAAAAAAAATCACTATCTCTGGGCCAGAATGAGGCCACACTGCTTTTTAACACAACATTTATCCAGATACGATTTTGCATTCCCTCCCTATTTAAAATCTCCTTTCTTAAGACACCCACTACCAAATCCATAATGCTATACGTAGTATAACTTTTAAACTGACTGCAATATTGAGCAATAGTACACAAGCAATCATGTGAGTGTTATATATCGGGCTTTTCTAAAGGGAAAAAGCCATATGTTTTGCCACTGAACCAGCTTTGTGAATTTAAAACCATAGGCTCTCTATCCCTTGCCTTTGAACAGCAAAGATAACTGAGGTACAAAAGTATCTCTTCCAGTACTGGTGAACTCTAATAGCTAATTCCTAATAGTCATGATCTTTCTCTTAAGCTCTCTTTGCAGCTATTAATCAACACACAATATGCAAAAAAGTGTTCACGTATTATATGGCACATGGATCTGAGGAGGAAGACCCAGACATGTTCCATACGGGTATCAGATTACACAGTCAGTGTAGATTGAGGATAGGTCTATGAAAGCTTACGCTAGTTCTCTCTTCTTGTTACAAGATCCATTTGCATATTGATAGAGAAAATTCATCATCAGAGTTTAGAAAACAGACTTTCTAAAATTACTATCAGAGACACCCTACTTCCTGTCTCCCATTGGTTATTTTGAGGTATTTGGGGATAGGTTCAAATGGTATCTTTTGCATTACCTCATATCTTGGGCACTAGTCTTTACCTGTAAAGGGCAAAAAGGTGATTCCTTCCTACCTTTGACTTTGAAAAATGTATGTCATGATATCCCTTTCCCTTTCTTTATAGCAGTAGGTCTGTCAGCTCCTATACCAGAATAAATGTGAGATACATCATTGTGACAAAGGACACTTGCTGGGATGATGTTGATCCAAGAATCTCTTCCAACACAATGTTATGCTGAGAGCAACAGCTAGCAGAAAGCTGGACATTTTCCCTTGGATCTTTGCTAACAATTCAAAAAAGATGTTCTGGTCAGATGTAACATTTCCATATCCAAAAGACCTTAGGGATCATTTAGAAAACAGTCTGTAGAACACAAATGGTTCATAATGGATCCCTAAAATTGTGACATCTGCAAATGTAGTGTTTGTTTCTAAAAGGTACCAAATCCAACAAACATAAAAAATGAGTTATAGGTGGCAGCCCACTGTTGGCTATGAGTAGAATATTATGTACAGATCAAAAGTATCAAAATGTATCAAATCACTTTGGCACAGGGCTTGCAAAATTGCATTTTATAGGAAAAGAATGCATACCCTCAGCATGTTTTTTTCAATTCCTGTAAAAAAAATCAGATTGATTTGGTACCTTTTGGAAACAAGCTCCACAAATAGGGGGGCTACCTATCTTCAGTCTGTAATAGAACAGTGTTAACAAGATAAGAAGCTTGCTTACCAGATTATCCAAGCTCCATTGATTCTGCAGATCAAGCATTGCACATGTATGTTTCTTTGTGAAAAACACATGCATTCAGAAGGATTAGCTGTTTCTCAAAACTTTCCTATGGAAATACAACTTCGATCATGTTGTCATGAAACTATCTCTGGATTCCTCATTGTAATTAGTACTAGCACTCAGGTTTCAAATTGCACATGTTGTTTGTTTGGAGTTCCCAGAGTGACCTAACATATATTTACAAAGGAAATCCGGGCGTCTTTCATTCTTCCTCACATTCAACATTTTAAAAATCTCATGTTTCCCCTTAATCATCATGAAATTTTGTACATTCTGTAAATTTTCTCAGTGCAAGTTTCTCTCTCTCTCTCTCTCTCTCTCTCTCTCTCTCTCTCTCTGTCTGTCTCACTTCCCGGTTTTTGTTAATCTATGTGTCCAAACATACCCAAATAGAATTCTTCTGCATCAATGTTTTAGTTAGGGATGGAAAGAATTTTTGAAAAATATTTGAAAACTCATGAGAGCAATACTGGACTGATAAGAATTTGTGTTATTTGGGACTATTTCTGCAAAACATTTGCATGTGATAGTATAGTGTAGAAAAAAAAGAATTATATATGTGGAAAACAATATTTTTATGGAGAAGTATTAATTCTTGTCAAAAAATGTTGTTTTATACACAAAATAATACTGTAATTGGGGATTTCTTCTACATAAAATTCATACATATTTGATTTGCTTAGAAAATGGCTATTTTCTGCACAGGAAATTCTGTTTACTGTACAATAAACACTATTTTCTAGGACAAAACAGGCATGTGTGAATTTTACATAGATCAACTAGTCAGTTATAGCCTTTTAAAATATTACTGCTTTGAAATATTTTTTCTAGGCAAAAAAATGCCATTCCCTATGCAAAAAAAGCTATTTTGAGTACAAATCAACCATGCATGAATTCTGTGCAGAATAAATCCCAAATAGTAATTATTTCTTAATTTTATTTAATCAATTATTTTATATAGCACCTTTCTTTTAGAGAGAAACCTAAGATTACTTCCAAAAACATATTTGAATAGTCTTTGAAAAATTGTGCTTTTTGAAGATTTGCTCAGAGCTGGAAAAAACATCGTAGAAACTGCTTGTTGCTCTCTTTGGGAAGAAATGTAGTGAAGAACTCCATCTCTAGTTTTTGTTGTTCACTGCTGCCAAATTGACTTTAACCTATAGTGACCCTCTAGAGACCCTCTAGATCTCCCTGTTATCAGCAATCCTGTTGAAGCCTTGCAAACTCAGGGTTGTGGACTCCTTGCTTGAGTTGCAATGTAGTTTCCCTCCTTTCCTACTGCCTTCTAGCTTGCTAAGCATTATTGTCTTTTCTAATGAGTCATGAGTCGGTATGTACTGCTACTCCCAGAGTGGAGATGACCATTAAGTAACTGCTTTCTAATATAGCTGCTAAATAAAAGCAGCCCATGAGGAAAAACATGTCTGGCAACCCTAATACAGAATCATGAACATTGCTGCAATCTTAGCACACCAAAGCCAGACTTTCCATTACTAAACACTCCAACACAGGTTCTGTGACTATCATAGCAGTTTTATTTTCTCCTGCATTCAGTTTGCATGTTGTTGTTGTTGTTTCTTACCTGCCTCTCTCCATGGATTGAGATGGGAAATAAAAACATAAAAATACAACATACACAATCAGTTGAAACACCAAACCCAGTTAAAACATCAGCTTATGAGAAGATATACACTCAACACATATTTAAACACCCAGTACATTCATATGGAAAGGTCTACCAGAAGAGTCAGGTCTTTAATGCTTTTTAAAATTTAGGCTGTATTTGGCTGTAAAAGCTCTTCTGACAGGTCATTCCACAAACTAGGGGTGTTTGAAAAAAAATCTAAGTGCAATCATTGTGAACCTAGAGTAAATGTCCCCCATAGGACCCAAGAATACAGGGCAGATTATATTGTAGGAAGTGATCCCATAGATAACCTGGACCGAAATCTTGTACAGTTTTAAAGGTGATAACTAACATTTTGTACTTTGTCCAGAAACTAATTGGAAGGCAGTGGAATGATTTAAGATCTCAAGTTCTTTCTGTCCCACTCATGAAGACATTTCTGAATGTTTGTAAGGTTTTACCAAAATGAAATGAAAGACATGGGATTGCAAACCATCCCTATAACAGAAAAAAGTCAGCATGCATGACTTTAGTCATCTTATTATTAGGATATATTTTACCTAATAGAGAACCACCTGAAAACATGCTGATGGCACTGAATAGAGGAGGTGATAGATTCTTCTTCTTAAAGAGAATGTGGGATATACCAATGCAGAGCCAGAGGTTTATACCAGGGAGAATAATTTCCTTGGGTATAAACCCCCTCCTAAAGAAGGCCATTCCCCACAGAGTGTGAAATGCAATTTGAACCTCTAGTCAATTACAGCCACAGTGTATGCAACACCAGCTTCTGCGAAACTGCCCGGCTAAACTGCAATCCATAATTGCCAGTAATTGCAGTAAGTGCCTCTCTTCTATTGTCACCTCTCTTAAATTAGCACCATAGAGGGAGCCCTGCTGGAATGATTAACTATGTGATTCATAAAATAGGCTTCGAGTCACGGATTATGTTGCTTTATGGATATGCACAACCCACAATGGAGTTGTTATTCCACGTAGGCCTTCTGGGCAGGACTGGTATCGAAAGGAAGCATTGAATCTTGTGGGGAAATTACTGACTTTCTTCTATTTCATCAGCATTGGTCCAAATTAGGATAAGCTGACATGAATAAGCTGCCCATACAAATCCAACTGCAAAATTATCATAAGAATGCAGCCTTTCACAGAGGGAAAAACTGATCAACCAGAAGGAAATGTTGAGGTATAGATTTCAAATTGGATATGGATTGATCAGAGGTATACTGAATGCTCATTTTGACTGCCGGGGGTGGGGTGCAGTGTCCAATGTGATATATTTGGGGAAATGAATTGTTCCCAACATAATTCATTTCAAACTCTTCTTTTATCACTTCAAAACATTTTATTTTTCAAACATTTAATCATCCCCACCTAGTCTAATCATATAAATAATCCTAACTTGTAAATGGAAACATAACAGCGTTTAGCCAAGACTGTCTGGCTATCTTAAATCAAATCACTTCTGTATGACTTCCAGTGATGGGGCTTCTGGGTTTCATCAGAAGTTTAAAGTGGCCACAATCAGATGGAAAAGTCTAATAAAAAGATACAGAATTTGGAGAGACCCAGAGATACATTTAAGGTGTCTGGTGACCTCGAATCCAGGATTGTATAGTCTAAGGATGAGGAGAGCCATCTTCTCTACTGGAGGCTAGGTATGGGGACTGAAGAGAGAGCTGATAGACTTAAGTCCTGGACTGAAATAGAGGTTCACATTTCCCACAGGTCAGGGCTCTAAGAACTCTGGGGGCGAAAAGCATGCAGTTCTTGGATGTTATATTACATGTCCCAGCATTCATAGCTAGCAACTCTAGCCAAAAGAAAGTGAGAGTTGATGTTCAACAACATCTGGAGCACTTCATGATTCCCACCCTGTTGTGGAATGTCCCACATCTGGTGAGTTTTGAAGTTCTTGTCTTTACAGTTATTGATAATATTGTGTTTTCTTTTGTGTTTATGGGTGGGAGAAGTGAAGAAGTTGTGGTTCTCACGAAATTGTTGGATCTCAAGTCCCTTTATCCCTGACCTTCACTGTGTTGGTTGGGCCTGATGAATGATAGGATATGGCAATATGGAGAAGACCTTTAGTTTCTTACCATGGACTGTTCATATCCTGAAGGAGGTTATGGCTGAGTGATTGGAATCCGGAACAGGTGCATTATTATTATTAAGCAAGGATGTACTGAAACATTTTGTTTCCACTTAATGGGTGGGAGGCAATTTTTTACCCAAAGCATCACATTACCATGTCCGTTTCTATTGTGAAATGTGATCCATACAACCAGAGGCAGTGAGAGATATATAAATAGTCTATCACATTCTGAGCTGATAGATTTATGACAGTTCAATCAGTAGTACAGGACTCTCTGGTGCATTTGCTGCACCTCAGGGGCAAGACAAATTCCAGGAAATGCAATGCCCATTCCAGGCAACAATCACTTCTCACTTTAACAGAGAGTTTTGCTGGAGAGATCAACAGCAACATCTAATTATAAGGAGAGAAATATCAGCATTTTCCCTTTATGATTACCATGTAGTTGCATTAAATCTAACTTTATTTGACACGGACTGCTCAAAATTATCTCTTTCAGAACCATGCCAGCAGACATATGGAGAAAACATTTTTATTAGACAAGCAAGCTGTAGCTGGTATTAAGCAATTTAGCAAATAGAGCACCGTTGGGATTAAATGGGCTATTCTATTTCACGTTCCAAAGAATACCTGGCCTTGTCTGTGCAAAAAGAGAACCAACAAAAGGAAAAAAACAAACAAATTCCAATTCAATTTTTGACAAAAGTTATTGGTTTTAAGTGGTTGATTTTCATGACCATAGAGAGAGATTTTAATATAAGTAATTATATAAGGTATACAAAATACTATTTGTATACTTTCCATAGAATGGCAAACTCAGTTTCATGTTTCAGTGATTGCAAACACTGATACATCTATTGGTTTCATCACACTTTCCCTCAAAGAGACTAACATTAAGCCTAGTCAGGAAGAAATGGTTTATTAAAGCAGTGATTGTGTATCACTAAAAGAGAACCTTGTTGGTCTTTTGACAGCCACTAGGCCATATATAATAAATCAGACGCAATCATATTTAGCACAGAGCCACTGGAATCACTAAAACTATATTAGTCTATATAAGCCATAACCAATGGTTCTAATATATGAGGAAATTTTGATCCAACTCAATATATGCAAATACTCTTTTTATATTTTATGGTTTTTGTTTGTTTGATATGTAGTCAGTCATACAGCAGAATGGGGGCCTAATGTATGAATTCTTGCCTGTTATTATCAGTATATGTTATGGAGAATTCTGAAAAGAAAATTATAATCGTTCTATTAATAATTTCCAAATTAAACTAAATTCTATTTGCCAATCTTGAGATACAGTTGTTTCTTCTCTCAAGGACTCATAGGATAATCTCTATTTCTTTATTACACCCAGTTTCTTCCTTCCACTAAAGATATCAAGGCAACTTTCTTAGCAGGATTGTGGGGAAAATACACTCAGGACATCTTTTATTAAAAATCAACCTAATTCATCCTGATGGTATCTTCTCGATACATTAATGCTGCCCCAGAATGTGGTGGAGTCCCTTTCTCTGGTATTTTTTAATCAGAGACCGTATGGCCAGCTATTGAGAGCACTTTGATTGTTTGTTCCTGCATGACAAAATGGGTTGGACTGGATGGCTTTATGATTTCTTCCAGCTTTGTGATTCTATGATACTGTGAAAAAGGACACAAATTGCCATTGGCTTTTCCCACTTTTCTCTGAATATTCTGATACATTTCTCTGGCCAAGGGATGGGAATCAAATGTGCGTACCAGAGGAATATGATGACTACATGCATCGGAGGGCATTCCTGTATAAATGTTTATATTGCAGCAGCTCATCTTAAGTCCCATTCATAGGAGAAACATGGGATGCATATTGAATGAAATGAAACAGTGTAAAAAAAATGGAACCCCCGGTGGCCCAGTGGGTTAAACCACTGGTCTGCTGCACTTCCTGACCAAAAGGTTGCTAGGTTTGAATCCAGGGAGTGGAGTGAGCTCTTGCTATTAGCCCCAGCTTCTGCCAACCTAGCAGTTCGAAAACATGCAAATGTGAGTAGATCGATAAGTACTTCTCCGGTGGGAAGATAACAGCATTCCATGCAGTCATGCCAGACACGTGACTTTGGAGTTGTCTACAGACAACACCATCTCTTTGGCTTAGAAATGAAGATGAGCACCAACCCCCAGAGACGGACATGACTGGACTTAATGTCAGAGGAAAACCTTTACCTACCTAAAAAAAAAAGATTACAAGTTTTCTTCCATACTTTTTGAAACAACATTTCCAATGTGGTGCACAAACAAAAGAGAATGAACTTGTGTTTGAGAAATGTGAATGTGAAGGGAAAGTGAATCATCTAGAGTCCCAGTTTTATTCTCACAAGTGTGCTGCAAGCTAAGGAACACTGAGAAACAATGATTTACCCAAGATTATCCAGTGAGCTTCATGGCCGATTAGGAATTGGAACAAATTCTTCTTTAGTATGCCAGACCGGTTAGACAGAAAGGAATTCTACTTAGAGGCTGTAATGATATATCACTGAGATGCACAGGGATCTTGTAACATCTTTCAGATTAATTGAAAGAAAGAAGTTGGGAACACAAACTTTTATAGACTGGGTCTACTTTGGAAAATGCATATACATCTCATTTAGAAACCTCAAGCTACAAACTTCTTTTTCTCAGATAGGGCACATCTACAATAACACTATAATGCAGCTTGGTTTGGGAGAAACTGGTTTTGTTGTGCAGCTGATTAGACTGACAGGTCTGAAGCTGGTTTGATGGTAGATGGGTGATGATTACATTCACCATGGCAGCTGGGCTCAAACTGCTCAGTGGGTCCACCCACACTATTACGCCAATTTGCTAATGTGTATATATGTGTGTGTGTAAAGAAATCCTTGCAAGAGATCTCTGCAAAAGGAGAGCTAATCTTTTTGCAGAGGCAAGCCACGCCTAAAACAATGTATCTGTTTGATGCAGGTGGCTGAGAAATGTCAGTTGGGATTTGAGCTTGCTAGAGAGAGCACAGGAAAAAGAAGGCTCTTTGAATAGCTACGGTCAAGTAGCTGATTTAATATGCTATGCTGTATATATATTGATGCTGATTGATTAGGTTATTGATTTTATGCAACTACATGGACATTGTAAGATTGCAGAACTGTTTTATATTTCAACTCTACAATCAAGAGTAATTTTCCTTTGTTCATTTCTATTCCCCTGCCTGGTCTGAGTCTTTTGCACATGGTGTTATCTGGATGCTACTGATTTCCGCTGTATACTCTCACCTGGCAACAACATTCACGATGGCAGCTGGGCTCAAACTGCTCAGTGGGTCCACCCACACCCCTATTTCCAAGAGAGGTGTGCATCAGTGCTCCAGAGGCATAAGAGGTGAGGGAAAAGGGGAAAGTGGCACCAGAGTCAGAGCCAGCCCTAGGTATTTTTCAAGTGTAGGCGAACAGAATTTTGCCCCCCCCCCCAAACCAATCACTGAAAAATAAAAGTGTTGGATAAGTGAAAATGTTTGATAATAAGGAGGAATTAAGGAAAAGCCTATTAAACATCAAATTACATTAAGATTTTACAAATTAAGCACTAAAACATCATGTTTTACAACAAATCAACAGAAAAAGCAGTTCAATACCTTGCGGAGGCAGGCCGCAGGAGACAGGAGTTGCCTCGATGGCACCTCCAACAAGATGGTACCACAGGCAACTGCCTAGTTGGCCTGGTGGTTGAACCGCCTCTGACCGGAGTGGTGATAATCAATTATGCCTCTCAGGGAGTCAATAAAATCCCTGCTAGCAAGTCATGGCCTTGGGGTGTTTTGTGGCATCCTCTCATTCCAAATCCTACTTCAGCAGAAACAAATGTGTTCTGCAATTTTGGAGCAGATTTCACCTTGGATTTGCAAGTGCCTCATCAAGCTACAATTCCCAACATTTCATAGCCTTGAGCCATGGTTCAATATCATTTAACCAGACTGCCCCCTGGCATTGTGGCTACAAATCTCAGATCTTTGTGATGAGGAAGTTGTACAGTTCAAAGCATGCTGTGCAACAAAGATATGACATGCATTGCAAAGCCTAGCATCCCTCACTAATTACTATGCTAGTTAGTCAGATGAGGGCTGCAGTTAAGACACAACAATACTTTTTTCAGTGGTACAGTATCCTCCTGGCTCACCATCCTTGAATGATGGCTAAGGGTCTCTTTCTGTTTCCAAATAAGCTGTTCCAATGATGGATGAAATCCAGGTCATTCTCCTGCTTTTTCCAAAATGTTCATACAAGATGAGGGTATTATTAAATCATTTTAAATCACCTCATTGTAATGTATTTTTAAAATGTCAATGTGAATGTACCTCAAGCAAAGGCACTGGGCAGACAAGCAATTTATAAAGACAGGTCAGTAATGAAAGAAATCATTGACAGCGGATGGGTTTAGGAATTTTTATTTTGTTTTTAAATTGTATATCAACAAAGACAGACAGACTAGACCACAACCATAAGTGTACAAATAGGTTGCCATAGAAGAGCTTAGGAAACTTTTTTGTCATAAAGAACGGAAGCCATCTTGGTAGACTCATTCAGTTATAAGGAAAAACAATCACAGTGTAGTTATCCTATACTCAGGACAAGAGGACACCTTCAGGATAGAACATGGGGAAATGGAAAGATTTCCAATTGGCAAGTCTTCTGTTAAACATTAAGAAAACAAAAATACTGAACATACTATAGATGAGTTACATAACTGTAAAGGAGACCAAGAAGACATCAGAAATTGAAAAGATTTCCCATACTTTGGCTCAGTCATTAATCAGAATGGAGACTGCAGTCAAGTAGTCATAAGAAGACTAGGACATGAAAAGGTAGCTATGAAGGAGATCCTGAAGTATGAAGATATATCATTGAATACTAACGTTAGGATTATTTATGCCATAGTATTTCCAATTTCTATGCATGGTTGTGAAAGGTGGGCAGTCAAAAAAGCTGACAGGAAGGAAAACAACTCACTTGTGCTGAAGTGCTGGAGAAGACAAATAAATAGGAAACATAGAAGCCAAGATGATGAAACTGAGACTGCTATACTTTGGTTAAATCATGAGATGACATAATTCACAGGAAAAGTCAATAAAAGTAGGCAAGATGTAAGGCAGTAGAAAAAACTGCATTGTAGGTGGAATAGACTTTATCAAGGAAGCTAGAGCCCTGAATCTGCAAGATCTAAACAGAACTGTTAAGGACAAGTTGACTTGGAGATTTCATCAGGTGGCCTTAAGTCATAATTGTCTTGGTAGCAGTTAACAACAAACTCATGTCAAGACTACCAGTAGGCCATATATTTTAGCTGGCAATATGTTCATTTGTGATTCCTACTGGGATTTTATTTATGCAAGTAGTTTGATTTGTCTTGCAATCCAGTACACTATACAAAAGTGAAGAATTATACAAATATGTAGCCTTTTCCTGTTTCCAGCAGGTGATCTAACTCAACTTAATAGTACCTGATGATACTAACCTAAATATACAATGTTATAAATACTTTCCCTCTTTGAAAATATCTTATGGCCTCAAACAGGTCATTTGTCAAATAAACAGAATTCGCTAAGGATACAGTAGAGGAAGTCTGAAATTGCCCTATTAAGACAGTTTTAACAATTCCTGCAATGAAACATAAGTGGAGTTAAAAGCTGTGAGCTTTCTATGACTTAAAGTAGATAGAGCAAGTAGGAACAAAAGGTAAAACAGTTTCTGGAAAGATAATTCTAATTTAGATGAGGACCTCTTTATTCTCTTAGATCTGTGGAGCTTGGCACTGAAGTCATCCTTCAGTTAACACTCAATAAATACTCGCTTCATTTCCCAAATGAGTCAACCAGTAGCACTATTACTTTGCTTCTTGGAATTTCATATTAAACAGAAGTTTTACTAAGGAGATTTAGTTGCTATGTGGTTTTGTGTAAAGGTAATAATAGTTTTGTCTCTTATGCTTTTTCTTTAAAATTCTTCTGTCCCACTGCACTCCACTCCTTTTTCTTTACAATAAGGGACATATTTTTGTTTGATACCAAATATTTTAGAGCTGTAGAAACAGCCAGTAAAATACATCTATCTGTGCATAAGGAATTGAAACCATGGGCTTCTCAGTGATTTTCTTTTCAGGCTGAGAGGTTTCTCGGAGTATGGTTAACCATTAGGAATGGGTGGAGTCAACGTTCTTGTTTGCATGCTCATTATTTCTTCTTTACCAACCATTTTGAATTCGCACTGGCAGCTTAAGCTCTCCTGCCACCTTAAGCATGAGAAGTACAATCATTTTCTACTATGATTATCACCAATAATAATAATAATAACTTTATTCTTATATCCCGCCACCATCTCCCTGAAGGGACTCACATGGGACCAAGCCCAGCGATAACATAGGTTAAAACACAATCCATAATTAATACAATATAAACAATATAAATATTAATAAAACAACATAAAACACAGCAACTATTTTAATCAGGCCATAGATATTGCATATGTGGAGGGAGGCTAGTGCAGGACTCTGAGTAGAGTTCATGAATAGGATAAGGACTATCAGGGATAAGGCAGGAGAACAGTCTCATCAAGACACTGGAACCTAAAAAGGTGGGGGGCAATGATAAAGTGCAATAAGAAGTTGTAAACATACTGACTATCTGAAGGGACTGTTCATTCAAACGGGCACCAAAACATCCACGTTTTTAGTTCTTTACAGATGGTAGACCCTAATATCTCTATCTCTTTTACCATCACCCATCCACTTGGATGGGCACTTCCCCCCACCCAAAGCATATAGAGCTACTCCTTTCATTCCAAAAGGTCCCCAACTAACACTGTTCTAGAGGGCTTCACTGTTCACAGCTGGTCCAATCTGAAGTGCCTCATTCTGAAGGGTCCTCCCTTGGGGATTTGGTATTTGTACATCTCTGGAGAGTGAGGGTTTTTGGAGTAGTTGTGCCAACCCCCTGAAGGGCATGATCACCACTTGTGGTTCTTCACCCACTTAGGCTGCACCTACACTGCTATATAATGCAGGGCTATAATAATGACGGGGTTACACTCCCCCTGAAGCCACAGGTCCGCAGTCTGGGAGTCCTCTTGGATTCATCGCTTACGCTCGAGGCTCAGGCGTCAGCGGTGTCTAGGAGGGCCTTCGCACAATTGAGACTCATGCGCCAACTGCGACCGTACCTCGCGAAGGCTGATCTGGCTGGGGTGGTCCATGCCTTGGTCACCTCCAGACTGGACTACTGTAATGCGCTCTACGTGGGGCTGCCCTTGAAAATGGCTCGGAAGTTCCAACTGGTCCAACGAGCGGCAGCCAGGATGTTAACTTGGGCCCCTTACAGAGAGAGGTCAACCCTCCTGTTCAAGGAGCTCCACTGGCTGCCATTTACTTTCCGAGCCCAATTTAAGGTGCAGGTGCTTACCTACAAAGCCCTGAACGGTTTGGGACCATCCTACCTCCATGACCGCATCTCCGTCTACGAACCCACGCGTTCACTTCGGTCATCTGGAGAGGCCCTGCTCGTGATCCCGCCTGCGTCGTAAGCGCGGTTGGTGGGGACACGAGACAGGGCCTTCTCCATGGTGGACCCCGACTCTGGAACACCCTCCCCAAGGATCTCAGACAGGCCCCTACATTGGCAGAAAGGCCCCTACATTGGCAGAAAGAACTTGAAGACCTGGCTGTTCCAATGTGCCTTCCCAGATTAATAGGAAATCTCCAATACCAAGTCCCATAAGCACTTTATTAGAATTAAGATCGCATATCACACTCTGCACTTGCCCTATAAGCCTTATATATCACCTGTCACATCAGCACTTTTAATCTTGTACCCATTACTCTGGCCCGGCCCAGTTTTATTGTGTTTTAGCGTATTGTTATTGCTTGTTGTTTATACTGTTTTAATTGTTTTTAATTTGCCTTTTGTTTTGTATTGTTATATTGTGTGTTGAGGCCTTGGCCTTTGTAAGCCGCATCGAGTCCTTCGGGAGATGCTAGCGGGGTACAAATAAAGTTTAATAATAGTAATAACAATAATAATAATATATGAATCACATTAGCCTAGTGTGTCCATACAATGCAATGGAACCCGGAGCAAGGCATTTCATCTGGTTTGACCCTAGGTTAGAAAAACACTGGGAAAGGTCTCGATCCTGTAGCAAGATACAGACCTTTCCCAGTATTGAAACTGTGGGGAATGTCATCCCAGACCCCTATGTGAGACCCAGGATCATACCCCCCTCCCTCCAGCCATCCTATGCTCCCCAGGATCAGGCAGCCTGGGAAGGTTGGATGATAGTAACTTTCTGCCCCCTAGCATGGCCATTCCCCTCATGAAATGACAGAAATCCCACCCCTTACCCACCCAATTGTATTTGATGGTTGACTGATATTATCAACTATTATAATAACTTTGTTTTATATTGTATTTTGTTTTTATCATGTTATATTATTAATTGTATGTATGTTGTTTTTATCTGATTATGCTGTCCGGGCTCCGCCCCATGTAATCCGCCCTGAGTCCCCTTGGGGAGATGGCGGTGGGGTATAAATACATTATTATTATTATTATTATTATTATTATTATTATTATTATTATTACCAGTGCTGTCTGTTTTATACTTCTTGACTCTTCATCATTCAGAAAGCAAAGGAGTTTCTGAGGAGAAGAGTCTTACCAAGCTCCTTTGCTCCCAGAACGACAGATCAGAAAGTAAATAGCAGGCAGTGCTTGTAAGGAGGAATGTCCTGTTTGGGGGGGGGGTGATGCATGGAGGATGGGAAACTGAGCTCATTCCCAGCCCTGTCAAACCAGCTTAAACAGAACTGGACTGTCGGCTAGTGTCCAGCTTCAGAGGTGGATTAGGATGGCCTTGTATGGCTCCATGTGACTCAGAACTGAAACTTTTATGCCAGTTCTGAGCCACATTTTGTGTCTTTGTGGAAGGGCCCTGAGTCAAAGACTTCAGTGCATTTTGTTAATGGGCCAGCCATGTGCATCTTCTATAATAGTTTGGGACCAGCATTGCTTTGGGATATGAGATTTAGGTAGTGGTGGGAAAGTTGGTGTTTGCCACTAAAAATGCAACCATATGGACAAAGTAGTCTATTTCGAAGGAGTAGGAGGAGGGAAAATCTCAGATATGTCCTCATTAAAAATGAGAACATGTCTGAGAGTTACCCTATCCTTACTCATTTAAAATGTCTTCAAAGAAATTTCAGCTCAATTGGCCTTCATAAACAAGTATGGGACAACTTCCGTATGCAAAAATTCAGCATTTCTGGTTGAATGATCATTTTCCTTCCCTATGTTTAGGTTATATTTCAGATCTACACTTGAAATAAAATGGTTATGGGTGCAGCAGGGATATAAACATCTTGATTTATTTGGTACTCACTTGC